>NC_139324.1:19322500-19550000 GCF_056507025.1 Lutjanus erythropterus
CCAGAAAGAAATTTTCTGCTGCAACCTGATGTGCAGTTCAGTGATCCAGCTGTGACTCACACAGCAGAACATGGTGTCTGTGTCGCCTCCTTCTGTCAGGGCCAGAGACACAGAGGGAGTTTGCGTGATGCTGTCCACCTTGACTCCAGGTTATGTGCACTCCAGCCAGTGGGGAGGAGGACTTTGTGTTTGTGATGTAGTTCTCTGTAGACAGGAGAGAGCTCAGGCCTCAGGCCTGCCCCAGGGTCCCACTCAGCTCATTTACTCCAGTTTTTATATCTATAAAACTTCTTAGGCTTTTCAGTATATTTGTATTCATATTGCACTAATATTGCAAACCCACAGGACAGAAACAATACTGGGTTTGATTTATTTCTTTGAATGTTGTAGTAGTTAGTGTAGTAAAAAGCTATTGTATTTAACATTTCTGCCTCAAAATGTTTAACAACAGTAGACATGTTATATACGTATATTGTTGAGTTGAGTACTGACATTATCACAAATGTTTCCAGCAACAGTCAGAGGAATACATAATTTATTCAAAGTAACTGATTGCCATGTTTCTCACTCACCTTGGCTCAGTTCTTGAATGAGAATGACTTTTTTCAAAGCATTAAGTTCAAATCTCTGAACAATTAGTTTGTTGTTCAAAAGATCTGAATTTGTCATTTATTCCAGCAAATGGCATGTTTTTTCACAAGTGCAAAATAGTAAGTGCAATTGCACAAGAACCACTTACACATGGCTTGTCAATCAAAACTGATGAGCTGATTCTCTGTGAAATTGTCAAACTCTTCACAACTTCAAGTAACAAAATCTGTCAGATGTACAAGAAACATGACATTGGACGTTTGTCCTCTAAATTGACCAAAGACATGAAAGGCCAAAGGTGAGTTTTTTTCTGCAGTACATATAAACAGGTATATTTTGTGGGTAAACCCACGTAAATTCAGTTTATCAGAGTGTTTACTTTTCTATTTTTAGATAAACTGGATCAAAGAGGGGAAAAAGTGGGTAAACTACAGTTCACCGACCTCTGTATTTTCCACTACATCCCTTCATGAAATACTCATAAATTATTTTACTATATACACACAAATGTCCATATCATTTTGTGTGTACTACAGTATTGTGCGGTATTGACTTTTCCTAGTGACCTTTTACCTACAGTTGAAATGTGAATTTACAATTAGTGCAGCACACAACAGACTTCAGTAAATGATACATAGATTGTATATAAGAAACATGTCCAGGGTTGAGTGCCATCATAGTGAAAAAACAGCTAAAGCTTTTGACCAGTACGGCTTATCAGGGGTGGACAAATTACTCAACCCCAGTACTTGAGTCAAAGTATAGATACTCCTGGTCAAATATTACTCAACTACAAGTGAAAGTTGCTCAGTCAAAATTTTACTTGAGTTAAAGTACTACTTGGTTTTAAAAATACTTAAGTATTCAAAAGTACAAATTACAAAGTAAATTTTCTAATATCAATACATGCTGTATTTACAGAAGCTTGTAATTCTCTGAAACCAACTAATGATGCACTGACCTGCTTGTAGAACCACTCTGCTACACAAAGCCTATAGAAACACCTATAAAAACTTTACCATAGAAATACAATCAAAAAGGGACAGTTATTGTCATTTTCTGATGTAACTGTATTAAAATCACATCATAAAATTAAATTGAAGCTAACTGTGAGGAGTTCTCCAAGTCTGTTAAATAACTGAGATTTCTTTCTGTCTTCAGAGGCAGTATATACATGAATTATGTGGTATTTTTCACCCTGATAAAAACAATCCAACTTTAAAAGCTACCTGGAATAATTCATAATTTTAATAACATCTTGAGATTTAATTTTTTCTTTCTCCTGCCGTCACCTTTACCGCTTCTTGTTTGAATGAAAGAGGGAGAGCTTGTTTGTGCTTGTTGGTGCACCTGGACGTATTTCTGCTTTTACATCAGTCCCATTTGAGAGGAGCTACTGTGATTGGTTTCTTTCTGTGAGGAACACAGCATGTGACTAGTTGCAGAGTCAAAAGTACAATATTTGTCTTTGAAATGTAGTGGAGTGAAAGTCAGAAGTTTCCAAATAAAACACATACTCAAGTACAGATACTCAAAAAATGTACTTAAGTACAGTACTCAAGTAAATGTACCTCGTTGCTCTCCACCACTGCAGCTTACACAGTGACAAAGCTACTTTTCATTTTGGTGGTGTTGGCCAGTTTACTGACATAAAAACTAGGTTTTTAAGCATGAGTGAAATGTTTTGGGTGAGTTATGACCTTTTGCGCACGTACAATAGAGTTGTGATACCCCATGAAAGAGTTGTGACAATTGCACTTACAGTTTAGAGAAAGATAAGATTGTTTCAAAAAATGAGCAAAAATGAGAAAAACTGTAAGATTACTTAAAACATACATTAAGAATCAGAAGAATCAACATCAAAACATCAGAGACATAGCCTTTTTTTGGAAGGGCATCACATAAAATAAGTAAAATACTGTGATGTGAATTTTATCATTCTGGTTTCACTGCAGAGCTACAGCTCAAGATCACTTCACCCCTATAAAATTTTCTTACCTCCAGCTCTCTCTGCTGCAGCCCATGTTGCCCATCCACCACCATGCATTAAATATCCTCAACCTGCCACCATCCTGACCACAAAACACTGACCTGACCACTGAATGCCTCACATCTCCTCAGTCAGCCTTTCGCATATCGTATCTAAAAACCCTTTCCTCCAACTGTTGGTTTTCTCAAGATAGAAATAATTAAAATAGAATGTGAGATTTGTAAATGAAACATTCACACAGCCCGAGGCTCTGCACCAACCAGTGGAGCTGAGGAAGGCTCGAGGATGTGCACCGATACATCTTGAAGATTTAAAAGCTGATTTTAGGTCCACCTGCACAGATACTGCAGCAGCCAGTGATCAGAAACTGGGATAAGATGTTTACATCCACAGATTGTTTGTTTCCGTAACCGCGTAACCGAGCCAGCATATTTCTCTACACCAGGATAAGGAGGACATGATTTACATGTATAAACATGAACTGTATACTCCAAAACAGCATGATGAAGGATGGTTTTAAGATTATTTCAACTTCTGTGTGCTTATTAGATTTCTGTGGTCTTAACTTTATGTGTTGACTTATATACAGTTTCACTTCACTGCCATTAAGAGAGCTATATTTTGTACCATGTGCTTGTATTTAAATGTGATCTCCTCCATTTCGACCATGCAAAACAGGGAAAAAGATTATTCTTTAAAGAAAAACACAATATTAGTTAAAGTATTTGTGAAGAGAAATTATTAGTAATGTAACCCTGCAACTTGAAGCCCTGATTAAATGATAGAAGCACGGTGATAAAATTCCACTCGTCTCTCTACCCATTTCTCTTCCTGCTCTCTTTCCAATCCTTCTCTGTGCCAAAACAACACAACACAATAATAAGATTACAACACTGAGTGTGTGTGGAGCTGGACAGCGATGCACAGATTTTAAAAGGTTGTGTGGTAGACACACACACACACACCCACACAGCTTTTATATTTTCTCCTCTTATGGTGTTTGGTGGTTTTAGCCAGAAACCGAAAACATGGAATTACACTGGAGATCCACTTTACTGTGAAATCTTTTTCTCTCTCTCTCTCCTTGCTTCCCCTTTCTCTCTTTTTTTGTCTTAATCCTCTTCGTGTCGTTTTAATAATTTCTCTCATTTTCTCTTTCTTGGCCTTTATTTGCAACAATAGTTCAGACAAAGAAAGAAAAAAAGGCAGACTTGAAGGTAAAAGAAAAACAAAGAGTAGGAATAGTAGGATGAGGTGGAGTAGAACGGAGGAGAGGCAGGACTAGAACTAGTAGTAGAAGCAGGACAAGCAAGAGGAGGACTACTAGTAGGAGTAGGACCAGAAGTAAGAGCAGGAGAAGGGCGTGTAGGATTAGGACTAGTAGAAGGAGTAGTAGAGACAAGAAGAGTGTGGGACTAGGACTAGTAGTAAGAGCAGGATGAGGAACAGTCATAGGACTAGAACTGGAAGAGGGAGCAGGGAGAGGTAGTAGTAGGAGTAGGACCAGAAGTAAGAGCAGGAGGAGGATGAGTAATAGGGCTAAGACTATAGGTAAGAGCAGGAGAAGGACGAGTAGGACTAGGACTAGTAGAGGGAGCATAAGACCCCCTCTGTGAGTAGGATGCACTATGAGTAGGATAAGGAAGAGTCATACGACTAGGACTGATAGAAAGAGCAGGGAGAGGAATAGGAATAGGATTAGTAGTAGGAGTATGAAGTGTGAGTAGTATGACTAGTGCTAGTATTATAAGCAGCAAGAGGACAAGTCTTAGGACTAGGAGTAGTAGTAGGACTAGTAGTATAAGGTGGAGGATTAGCAGCAGTAGGAGAAAGGGATGAGTGGCAGGACCAGGACTAGTAGAAAGAGTATAGGATCAGGGGAAGGACACGTATTAGGACTAGAACCAGTCGAAGGAGCAGGAAGAGGATGAGTAGCAGAAGTAAGACAAGGGGAACAGGACCAGTAATAGAATAATTCTGGAGGTACAACAGTAGATAAAATAAGTGGTAGGTGTAGTAATAGAATAGATGTTTGTGGTAGAAGTTGTCCTGGTAGTGAGAAACCTGACTTTATAAGAATGAAACATTATAATGATTGTTCCATACTGTTGTTTAATGTTGAATCTCTTTGATGTTGCATGTGAATGTGTTAAGAGCCTTTTATGGGCAATCAGAGGCAGTATTGATCCATACTCCTCCAAACCCCACCCCCACAACAAACACACACACTTAGACTTTCTCTATCTCCTTTGCTCCAGCTCCCTCCTCCTTCCTCTCTTCCTTCCTCTGTTCCTCCAGTGGCAGACTGAGCTGCAAAAATCAATGGGGAAAATGTCCTGGAACAGCCGATCTAGAAGCCATCTGGCCCTTGTTGTCCTCAGAGACCAGCAGTGTGTCCCCTGGGACGAGACACGGGGAGAAGAAGCCGAGAGAGAGCGAGAAGAAGCCCAAGCGCACAACGACACAAAGCAAGTGTTAACTCAATAACACATACATTCTCAGTGTGGGCTACACAGCATGTGGCTGTTACATAAGAGACAGATAGGCAGAACCATACAATAGATAGTCAGACTATAGAATCACACCCAAAACTTTAAAAAAAAAAGTGTAATTTAAGAACATTTGGTGAAGTCCCTCAATATTCAAGGTGTATGATGTGCAGCAGCTTAATTTAATATATACCAGCCCTGCCTCTTGTGATTTGGATTCATGTGAAATCAGAATTAAATAAGTAAAAAAAAAACACATAATAAATAAATAAATAAGTTTATGTGTTCTTCCCTCACATTTTATTGAACCTGGACTGGCAGTAGAGCAGTTTTAATGTCTCTCAGGTGACATTTTGACATACAATAACACCACCTTCATCAGTAGTCAAGCTATTCATTGCCAAAACAGAGTGTGTGAATGTGTCACTCTTCAGGTTTTGTCAGAATTAGACCTGTGTTGTCCTGGATATCACATTTGAGTTTCAAATTGTGACCTTTAATTATAACATCCTCATTAATCCAATTAATGTAAGTTGTATAAAAGTAGCTGGATGTGTGCTGTTCACACTAATAGTGTTAGAGGTGAAGGTAGGTTTCAGGAAATGAGGTGTGATTACAGAGAGCAGAAAGTTACTGATGATGAAGAAAATAAGGACAAATGAACCAAGAGAGAAAGAAAGGGGAAAGAAAGGAAAACTGGTGGGTTGTTGTACTTAAATTCAAAGCAAAAGAATATGAGTTTGACTTAAAGCTCAAAAATATACTGAAGCCATTTTTTCATAGTTATAGTAATGAATCTGACCCAGACAGACATGATCACTATATAAGCAGTTTCAACTGTAATGATGATGTCTAGAGTCTGCTCCAGTTTATAACATCTCGATAAACAAACAAACAAAAAAAAAAGCACTAACTCCTTCAAAACACATTTCTGCTTTTTTGTGAGTTTCCTATTTTTTAAGTGATGTCAACTTTCACAGTTTGCACAGTTTCACAACCTGGCTGTTTTCGTTTTTTTAACAGTGCATTCATTATTAGCAGTGACAGACAGTAACTAAATATATTTATTTATGTGTACTCAAATAGGAATTTGAATTATTTTTACTAGTAATAGAGCATTTTTACTGTGTGGTTTGCTTCTTCTTTTTTTTTTTACTAACGTAGAGAATCCAAAGATTTCTTCCACCACTAACGATAAGTAGCAACATAATACTTTCTTAGTTTGTACAAAGACATTGGCAAAAGGGTGCATTAATAGAGTGGCAACAAATAGTGGAGTAACACTTTATTATAACCATCATTAATAAATTGTTGATAGTTAATAGTTAATTAAACTAAAATTAGTACTTTTTCACTGTTCTGAAACTATAGTTGATAATGTTCACTAGTTAGTGGTAATGCTATGATGTATATTGTTTTATCATTAGTTCATGTAATATAAAATAAATAGTGAACACTTTGTTAATGGCTAATAATTATATGTAAACCATCTATGAAGATTATTTGCATGGCTATTATAAAGCAATTGATGAATATGTCACCTTATGTACTTACATACGTAACTCATGTAACTCATTGTTACATAACTGAAATTAGACAAGTAATACTTATTAAAGCCAATCTTTTCCTAACTACACCCAAGGAGTGTTTGTGACTAAATTTTGAAAGTCTACCTCGTTATTGGATATTTCTTATTACCAACTTGACTGCAGAGCCCTGCCGTGCAAAACTGATGCTTAAAGGACAAGCCATTTTTTTCTTCCCAGGTCAGTGAAGTCATGATGTGCCCTACTCTGACTCTAATTGGCTAGTACCTGCTGCTTTTGTTGGTTTGGGTTGGTTATGAGCGTGGCTGGTTAGGGTTAGGGTAGGAGTATCACCAATCAGAGGCAGAGTATGGCAGGTCATTCCTTCGTCATCCTGGGAAAAATATATCTAAAGGGGTAGTTACAGCATCGTAGTTTGAAGCAGAGCGCCACTGACCATGCTGTTGTATTTGACAAGCTGGAACATAATGTCTGTCTGGATGCGTATTGTAAAGTTGCAACTGATGTTTACAATACTTTCAATAAAGGGTAATAAATACTGTGTAGTGCATCTGAACACATTATTTGGATGGCCATTATACAGTTCCAGCTGATGCTTGTAATACTTTGTAAATGGATAATAAACACTGTGTAGTGCATCTGCAAAAAAATACTTGGGTGTCCAGTGAAAAGTTGCAACTGATATTTATACAATTTAAAAACTGGGCAATAAATACTGTCTAAACATCTCTAAACATTAACTGAATGAACATTATAAAGTTGCAACTGACGTTTTTGAATGGCCTAAACCATGGCTTAAGCATTATTTTAATGTCTATTAACAGTAGAATAGCTGGTAACTTCAGTTTAACTAACGATGACTTTGCTTTTTTTTTACCAATGATGGTTATTATAAAGTGAAAAAAAAAATCCACATGACTGTAGATTCATGCTGCAGAAATGGACAAAAGGGGGATAAACTGGTGTAAACTGAACAGGTGGGAGGATCGTGTTCAGCTCTTCCCTCCACTGCGTCCCTGCTCTCCGCACACACATCACCACATGAAAACCACATGGAGGAGTCTCTGCGGTGAAGCTGTCACACCTCAGAAAAACAACAACACAGGGGCATCTTATCTCCAACACCACCGCCGCTGTTTCTGACACTCAGCTGCTTCTCTCTGAAGATTCACGCAGCTGTTTACAGCGTGTTTTGGGCGACGTTTCCTCAGCAGCAGCTTTCGCGGTTTCTCTCCTCTCTGCCTGCCTGTGCAGCCTGTAATGACTGAAAGAGGAATGCTGCTGCTTTTATATAGGCCTCTAAAAATAACTCACCCCTCACTGCCATGTAAGGCCGGACTGACAGCCCCCTGCAGCCAATGGCGTCTCCGTTTCTCTGAACGCTCCGCCCACTCCCTCAGTCTCAGCGCCTCCTTAATTGGACGTCAGTGACATCATCAACCCTATTTACCTTATTAGGTCACGCATGAAATTGATTGGCAGGTGGCTCCTCCCCTGCCTCCCTCCCCTCTCACGCCGGTCGCCTGGATTGCAGCGGGGTCCAGTCTGCTGCTGCTGGAGGAGCAAACCTGGCAACCTGGCACTTCGTACGGAGCCCGACTGGCAATCTGGCAATGCGGAAATAGATCTGGCACCCCCGAGCTCCGGACTGAGGAGAGAGGCGTGACAGAGCGAGCAGAGAGAAGAGGGGATTGCACTGACAAAGATAAAATAATCAACTCTTTCTTTCCTGTTTTTCTTTTTTTAATTAAAGTGCTCAGGTGCGCTCATCTGCACCAGATTTTTTCCAGCATTTGTTTGTTTTTTTCTCATTTGACAAGTCTGAGAAGAGGAAAGAAGATTTTTATCGTTTGGATTCCGGACTTCTTTACTGAGTTTTCCTGTTTTTTTGCATCAAGCATGGATGTGTTGGCGAATTACAGTATTTTCCAGGAACTCCAACTCGTTCATGACACTGGTTATTTCTCTGCGATGCCTTCCCTGGAGGAGAACTGGCAGCAGGTCAGAGATGATGCGTTGTCTCTCTCTTTTCCGGGAAACTGAAGGGGTTAGAAACTGGGATAAAATATGTATATATTTGTGCGCTGCTTGGTGTTTTCTGTGTTTGGGCTGGTTTGCATCAGTAGAGCGCTCCGGAGCGGCAGCAGCAGCCCCGTGTAGTTGCGTCTTTTTTTTTTTTTTTTTTTTTCTTTTTTTTTTTTCGCTCACATGGCGCACGGCGAGGTCCGCTGACAGGAGAAAACACACACACACACACACACACACACACACACACACACACACACACGTAGGGGGAGTGGGTAGAGAAGGGAGAGGATACAGACTGAGCTTTACGCACTAATGGCACTAATGGCACTAACAGCGTTTTAAAAACACTCCAACCATCTTTATATTTACGCACACACCCCTTACTACAGACGAATGGACCCTTAAATTTATCTTAGCCATAGTTAAGGGTTAATTAAAGCCCTTAAGCATTAATGTTAAAGCAGCAGCATGACGCTGTTGTCCTGCTAAATCCTTCATGGTGATATTCAGATTTTAAGTAAAACCTAAAAGGTTTTTAAACGCAGCTGGAAAAAAAACTAAAACGCAGATGGTCAAGCTGAAAATCATGCTTTTCCTTAAGGATGGGACAGATAAGGCTTCACTTTAGTCTTTTAAGAGTTGATTTTGACTTAGTTATCCCGTGCATATTTTCCTTATTAGTATTCAGAAATATTGCTAGATAAAACTGTAAAATGCAGGTGATAAAGTGGAAATATTCTTTAAAGATTGACGTTTTGGATATAAGAGGTTTGTGACATACTTTAGTCTGCTCAGGGTAAAATTCGGCTGCCTTACTTTTTACTTATCCCATGCACATTTCCCTTATTAGTGATAAGAAATACTGTTGGATAAAACTCTAAAATGCATGTGGTCAAGCTGAAAATGTTCCTTAAAGGTTGAAGTTTTGGATATAAGAGTTTAATGGTTTCACTTTGATCTGTTAAGGATCAAATTCAACCATTTTACTTCTCGCTTATCCCATGCTTATTCCCCTTATTAGGGTTAAGAATAAGAATACTGTTGGATAAAATGTAAAATGTAGGTAAAATGCAAGCTGAACATGTTTCTTTTCTTTAAGGATAGGATAGATAAGAGGTTGTGGGCTTCACCTTGGTCTGTTAAGAAGCAAATTCAACTCTTTTCCAAGTAAGTTATCCCATGCATATTTCTCTTATTAGTAATACAAAACACTGTTGGCTAAAATACAAGTGGACAATCTGATAGTGCTGTTTTTGTCTTGTAGCTTTCCTTTAAATTTTAAGCTCTAAAGATGAGAGGGTTTTTTTACCAGGCAGAGACAGGGCTCCACGTTTATTTGATGAGTATCACATTAAGCTGTTTTACCCCTTTCAGTTGGGTTACTAGATATATATTTTACCTAATGGGATAATGAAAAGTTAAGGCAGCTGTAGGGTTAAAAATAACTGATTTTCTTCAACTTTCCATCAAAGTGTGAATGTTTTTTGTCCTGTTATCTTGAATGAAGGGAACTTTATGCCGTTACTTTTTTAAAATAACTAATCTGATCGATAGACTGGTCTGTCAGCCTGATATCTTTGAATAATCACACACACACACACTCACACACATGAAGATGGACACATGCCTAATAGCTAGTGACTTGTCCTTAAATAATATATCCACATCTGCCACTGTTTGTTTGCAGATAATCCTGTTGAATTATGCATCATCACCCACTATAGAACATTTAGACTCTGCATGAGAGCCCACAGACTGTCTCATAACCTTTATCTGAGATGTAAATCTTTACTGTACACACATTTAAATTGATTGAGGGGAAGTTATGACTTTATTTAAATATAATATGTCTGGTGAGAGAAAAATATTGAAATTGCCCTTTTTCTGTAATCACAAATATAGTAAAGGCCTCAAAATCTGAATAAGGATATAAAGCAGTTGTAGACTCAAAATATTATATAGTACATTGTATATGGTGTGTTTTAAGAGGAGAATTTAATAATAGGGAACCAGGGGACACCAATATTTTCCCTCAAGTTTCCCTTGAACTTGAGAAATGGAAGCTGTTAATTGGAAGCCATCTTCAGCCTTGTGTGTGAGTGTGTGTTGTAGTGTGTTGCCACCTGCTATTTAATGTTCAGTAAACCTATACACCCAAATCTCCCAAAGCACCCCTGCACAGGATGACATCTACTTCAACAGTTGTTGGACCATGTGTGTTTATATAGTCCTGAATGAAGCCCAGGCTACATTTATCCTTCCTGACTGTCATACTGACACAAATTCATACTGCCTCGTCCTATTTTTAGTCCAAACAGCACATAGTTTCATCCCCTGTAACCTATTTTTTCCGTCTATAAGCATATTGTTAATTGATCGAGAGGTTCATAGAGTTTCAGGTTTTGATGTCATGTCTCATTTTCCACAGAATGGCTGGAAAAGCTGCTTAAATCGGTTCTTTGAGACAGGAATGTAGATGTGGGGGAAAGTAATTCCACTCAGTTTATCTGCACTTTTATTTGCAGAAAAAATTGACATAGCCTAACAAAATACTGTTTAACTAAACATGAGAGTGTTGCATCATTTGAAATTTGACAGCTATGCTCACAATACTTCAAAAGTGAATGAACTATGAATGCCTAAAATGACAAGTTGGATCTCTTCAAGTTTTTGTTTATGTGGATCCCAATAAAGGTTCATTTATGCTAAATGTTATATACGAATATGGAGATGGACGGTGCCTTTTGTCAATACTCAGTGCTCATTTCGTACATATTCTGCACATTTTCTGAAAGTTTACAGACTTTAAAAACATGAATGTATTAATAATGACATTTATTGTCACTTATTCAGTGAAAAGAAACCTCCGTCCACATGTCGCGATGTATTTAATGTCTGCACTGACCACCGGCACTTTTACATCTTTCTTAAGACCTCAGCTTCCTCCAGCATCGCCATGTTTGTTGTCGTCAGAAACTTTTGACTCTTCTTCTTAAGGATAACATAAAGGATGCGCAGACGGATGTTGGACAGCGATATTGTGTATTTTCATACATAAAGGTGCATAAATTAGCAGTTGCTACCTTATCAACAATAGTGGCAATGAAAGGTACTGGGGTAATTGAAAGTTGTCTTCTTTAAGGGGCACTCTGCATGTCCAGTATAGAGACTGGTCCAAGACAGGTGTAGCCTCAATGCTTAAAACAGGGGAAACTGCTAGCTGAACTGTAGCCTATAAAATTTCCCATCCAATCAAATGACTGCATGGAGTTACTCATAGTGACAAACCCGCAGACAATTATCACCAACTTTGAAGCTTCTCGGCCTCTTTTAGCCTGCAGTTTTGGTTTTACGAGACATCGAGGCCACTGTATGGTACAGTGTCAGTGTTTCCAGCAGCAGCAGGCAGCTGTTTCCAGCAAATAAGCTGTGATAACCCACTGTACATACCTGCCAGCACCAAACAACAGGCAGACACAGTTAATGACAAGCTGGTGAAGAAAGTGGAGTATCCAGCAGCCAAAGAGACAGATGTTTTTGTTAGGAGTTGTCGGACCAAAGCAGAGCGATTTAGAGAGTGAATGCTAACGTTGCTTCAGGGCTGCTGGATGTGAAAGAGCTATAACCATTTACAAAGACATAGTTTGTCAAGATGTCTGTCTGTCTGCTTGATATGGGGTTCTTTCAGGGGTGGATTTAGAGATTTTGGGGCCTGAGGCACAGCCATGTGGCCTTCTACATCCCATGTGCCCCCCCCCTTTTCAATTCTTGAATAAACAATAATTCATAAAATAAACTTTTATTTATGGTGGAGTGCAGTGGATGAATTGAAGAGTCTCAGGAAAGAAGCTATTCTGAAGTCAGAGTTGTATCCTCCCACTTTTCTCCTTTTTTTTTTTTTAGCAGCTCAGGGTAGCTTTACTTCATTTTTCAACTGACTGTACACCACACCAAGTCATTTGTTTAGATGAGCTGGCTACTGTCTTCCTGACTCATTTCTGCAAATGCTCAGTGAGATTGTGGACTCATCCAAGTTTGTGGGGAGACTCTGAGACGCTGATTAATGAAACTTCTTTTGGTAGAAGCTAGCAGTTTCCACCTGCTTCCAGTCTCTGTGCTAAGCTAGGCTAACAACATCCTGGATCTCATCTCTGTATTGAACAAACAGTGATGAAACTGACAGCAATTCTCTCATTTGACCCCAAGTACAACATCAAACCAGCACCGAAACATGGCATAAGACTATTTAAATGTTAGTACTTTGTGGACGTATCTCATCATGTTTGTGAATGTAGCTTTTAAGGAAACATCTCAGTATCACTCATACAAAATACTATGTGTGTTTTCATACTCTCCAAAGAGAGCCCTTTTTGATGTAAGTTCAGTTTTGTGGATTTTGGAGTGGAAATTATCGGACTATAGTGGATAAAAAGCCAAAACTGAAAGGAAAAGATGTGTTTTCTCAAATTTATCTGCACTATACTGGGGGCAGTCGCAGAGAGGGACAAACACACACACACTGTGAACAGGCACACCCACATTTTTTCCACTCTTGTTCTTTCTGTCTCCCTCTATCCCCTCATTCACTCCATCACACACACACACACACACACACACACACACATGCTCGGCTGGCATGCACTAATGGAAAGCTATGGTCTGGCAGGACTCATCCCGCCACTTTCGACAGTAATTGGCCGTTTGCTGTCAGACGGACAGAGAAACACACACACACACGCATACACGCATACACACGCACACTCACACTCACACTCACAAACAAACAACCAGATTTGTGTGTGTCATTTATCTTGCCAGTGTGTCCCTGCATCGTGCTCCTGGTCTTTGTTTCCTTGTACAGGCTTCTTTTATCAGCTGCTTTGCATCATGGCTAAACATGTGGAAAACACACACACACAAACCACACAGCACGCACACACACACTCTATCTCTCGCCTGTCTGTCAGCCTTGTTGCCTCTGACAGTACGGGCCCATGTTCTGCATATAATTGCTGCATCTCTGCAGGTTTGGAATGATGTGATGGGCTTTAGGGATTTGTGTGTGTGTGTGTGTGTGTGTGTGTGTGTGTGTGTGTATGTGTGTGGAGTGTCCAAGGATAAAATGGCAAACCCAGACTTCCCAATTAGATATAATCCATTTAGTTCAAAGCAGAGCCCTGCCAAAGTCTGATGGGAAAAATAAGAGTGAGTGGAAACAAAGGGATGATGGGGGTTAAAACTGAAACAGAAGTGGTTGTCATATGGTTGTCTGCATGTACAGAGTAAATGGACACTGCATGCAGGTAACCAGCCTCATTTAGAAGCCCAGCAGTGCTTTAAACTGGCTCATTCTCTCACTGACTCTGTCTCATCGTGTCTCGTAATTTATGTACTCCGTGTGTCTGTAGTTCTTTTCAAGCTGATTGATTTATTTGCTGCGGTGTCGTTACAGGGCTATGCTATACCAACCAGCCCTGTGTTACTGATATACAGTGTCTCCATTAGGCTTGGCAAGCCTGCAGCCTATACAGCCCTGCATCTTTCTACAGAGTACATTCTGTCAGTATTGTACCTGCTGTGGTTAATGATCGCACAAACCCGACCATTGCTGAATCATTCAAGAACACAAGAAACACAACAAAGATTTATTTTCTCTTCTACACCTGCTCTTACATTTTATAAGTTTGGTGTGTTTTCTGTACATAAAGTGGGTTTTTGTTTGGTTTGCTTTGTTTTTGCACCACTATTTAAAAGACCCAGTCCTACTTGCACTAATAAATGAACAAAGAAGTTGATCATAACAGCAATAACATACTGGTTAGACGGTGCAGCTTCTCATGTACCATGTATCATATACAGTGTGTTAACCAAACAACTAAACTATCTTCACTGCTCTCAAAAATGTAGTTTGTTAACTACTAAACCTAAACTAAAACTACTTTAAAGAAGTAGTTCAACCAAACTGCATTATGGGAAATTATCACAATCTGAGTCAGTCTTGGGAGGTGCAACTGAACTGACTCTGAGTAAAGTGTAGGTGTGTTTGATTTAGTGAAGGTCAGGCCAGTTGTCATGTAGGCAGGAGAAGGATGTGCTTTAAAGAGAGGATATGGAGCAACTGTTGAGGTAGAATCAGGATAAATTTCTAAAATCATAGTATTTGGTCAAAAACTATTGGTGGTCAAATAGCATTGTGATTAATTGTGATTGTGATTAAATTACTAGTGATTTTAAAGAAGAACCGATACATCAGTACCAGCTGCAGCAGAGTTTCACTTGATAGGAACATACTTTGACTGTGGTTGGAAGTAAATTACCTCAGATGCTGTTGTGGCTAACAAACAGTTCTGTTAAGTTTACTTAGGTGAGGTTTCTTGTTGTCAGATTATAGCCTTGTTCTATTTATTTTCAACAAAAATCTAAAATTTTATGCCCTCATATTTTAAAGCCGTTGTATTGAAGTTGACAATCCATGACAATCATGGCCAATGAGCTGTGCCATTGTACCATATTATATGGCCAAAAACTACTTCACTATGACTATGTACTTTGTAATTAAACACCTAAACTACATGACTCATTATATTTTAAACGCTACTGAGATTTGAATGTAGTTGAGTCACGACCTTACTACTACAAACTGCGAAGTAGTAATTAAATTCCATGCAGTTAACTTCACCTCAACACTGACCATGTCCATTGTTTCCACTTCCTCTCTTTTCTATGGTAACCTGTTAACCTACTGTGAGGACCAGTGCATGAACTGGGTTTTCTCTGTCTCTCTTTCTCTCTCTATTTCTCCCTGTGGCTTGAGGCTGGCCCTGGGAAGTTTGACAAGATAATGAATTGCCATGCATGCTGCAGTTTTTCACATTTCACAGCCCAGTAACTCTGTATGTAGGGATAGAGGAAAGGATGGAGGGGACGGGGGGGCGGGCGGGATGATAAGTGGAGGAAAGGATGAGAGAGAAAGAAAACACCAGCAGACACAATACATGAGGTGAGATGAATAAATGCAGGTGAAAGTTAGACCTTTTTTCCATATTTATTCACTCCACCTTCTCTTTGTCTCCCTCACCATCCATCCCGTGTTACCACAGACATGCATACAGACACGCACACACACAGAGTTATGTAATTGTCTGTGGTGCACAGCTGCTTCCTCATAGTCGCAGCAGACAAAAAAAGAGGAAGACGACGGAAAAAAATAAAAGAATGAGAGAAAGGGGGGAAAGAGACAACGGAATAGTGAGAGAGTGGCACAGAGAAGGACAGAAAGAGATGAAGAGAAGAAGGAATGTAGCCACTGATTATGCAATAACTAATCCAAATGTCAGAAAATTCTGACATCAACAAGAACTTTTACTACTTCTATTACTTCAGTTATTGTGTACCAGTGTTACAACATTGTACTGTTGAAACAATAAAATTATTAATTAACCAGTTTATTAAAAGAGAATGAATGAAAACATTTAATTAATCATTTGTATAACTTACTTTGTAAATACTGCAATATGCTGGTTCCATCTTTTTAAATGCAGTAAATTAGCTTCTGTCCTCATTTAAACTTAATGCCTTTGTCCTTGTTGTTCAGTAAACAAGTTTTGAACCCATTTTTAGGTGTACAGTTTACCAAGCAGAACTCAGGAGTTTCTGGTCTACACTCCTGTGTTCTGGGAGGAAAAATTACTGGTATTACTCATAGAGTTTGGTTGGTTTGGAGAGAGCGGTAATTGGCTGATATAACAACAGTCTAGGACTCCGTCTCTGTCTGAAAAGGCTCACTACTACTTCTTAGGTGGACCTCTTTGAAATGGCTTAAGTATTTTTTGCTGCCTGTCCACTGCAGTACATTGCTTAGCTCCCATGCTGGTACTCCTCTGTGCTTTTGCAAACTGGGGGCGTACCGACCAGCATCTACTGTAAGTAATAAACTGACTATTGATAAGTAGCTCATGCCTCAACCTCACATTAAATAATCTAAACTATTCCTTTAATCTATTAATAACAAGTGAAACTGAATTGCTCTTTAGTTGAATCAATCCGATATCAGATTTTATCTGGATGTAACTGCCCGCAGTGATGTTTTTTCTGCCATTTTTCCCTCTAGTTTGGTGACACTGTTCTTATATAGCTGTCAGAAATTACTCACATCAACAAGTTTGAATTACACCTAGGAGAATGACATGATTTTACCACTCAGCTGCTTGTAATTGCACTCACAACTCAAGTCAGCCTCTATGTGTCAGCCCTGTGATTGACTGGCAACCTGTCCAGGGTGACCTGCCTCTTGCCCACTGCATGCTGGGACTGACTGCAGGCTTCTGTGACCCTGAACAGGACAAGTGTTACAGAAAATGGATGGATGGAAGTCTACAATATGACTTCTAAACATGTAATTATGAATCACTATATCATGACTCAGTCATAACTAGGAAATACTTCCATTTGCCTTTTCTAAATATATGTGGCCTAGTGACACCCATAAAACAGAGAGAAAACATTTGAAGCTGCAAAAGGAGTCTGATCTGTAAAAACAGAAGATGTACTTCTTCATTTCTTGCAGTGTGGAGACTCGTGCCAATATTTTCCTCGATATGAGCCACTCTAATCACTGCATTCATTCATTTTCTTTTTTATCATTCTCCCAAACACCACACAGTTATTGTCTATTCCTCATAATTTGAAATCACTCGAGTCGAACACACGCACGCACTCGTCCGCGAACCCATAATTCAGTAAGTGAATAAGACATTCAGTCTACGGTGGCAGAGATTAGATAAGAAAGTGAGCAGTCAGACTGCCGCGGCAGGAAAGCAGAACAAATGAACTGCACTCGTGATGGAGAGAGCTTATACTGTGAAAGCCATAGCCCTGATCTTTCAAGATGAGTGGTTTTCTATGGAGGGCAACTCTCCAGCACTATTCACCATGGAGCCCGATTACTACAGTTTACAAGGAGATTTACCCATTCATCTCTTCATGCTTCATGCACACTGTGGATATCAACTATTGTGTAGTGAATCATCCTATTGTACATCATGTGTCGCATACACATATTGATTTGGTTCACATTTTTATTGAAGGAAAGGTTTAACGTTGTAGGAAACGTGCTTGTTTGCTGTATTACATGCTGTCAGATGGGAAAACTGATATCAGTTAGGTCTCTTTGGCTTTGGTAGAGGAAGGTGTTTATTCTTAGCAAAGACTGCAACCAGGGGAAAACTGCTGTCTCAGCTCGAACAAAAGTGAAGCTTCCAACAGTTGCAGAGATCTCTGATTTACATGTTGCATCCTCTGAGATAGCGGCTTAATTAAGCACCTGTTGATTCAGAGTTAAAATCAGATAGTTTTGTTGCTAATAATATGCTCGGTAAGATGCCATAGTGTTTTGAACAGGTGAACACCTGAGAGTCATCTGCATATTGCATCAAGCTAAGACTAGCTATTACAAGCAAAAGGCTCAGTGACAGCAGCACTTCTGACCAAAATCTGTTTCAGCAAAATGCTGCAAAAAGTATATCTTTGGGAAGCTTTCGACTTTGAACTAAGATAACTAAGATATTAAGATATTGACAAAAGATAGCCTCGAACAAAATTCTGACAGTGTCAGAAACTTAAACCTACGTTTACTCACCTACCCAAATGCACGGACATACGTTTATGTATGATATTTTTACTTAAGATACTACAAGTAAGTTACATTACCTCAACCTCCCTTTGCACAATTGAGCTACCAAGTTGGTTTCTTTCCCTCGCTATGGCTACATCCACATATTCCTCCTTCTGTTCTTTATTTTTTTTTTCATACGTACGAATGCTACTAATGCAAAGGCTCAATTCTTACTCACCTTCATTGTTTACCACTATAGCAGCGCAGATGGATGATGTATGCTGATAACATTTCCTTGGCCCTAAACTAATTATGTAATTCCAATGATATCTGAGAATGCAAGTAGTCACTACATCACCATGTTTTCATCACCATATATAATGTGTAGATGCACAAACTTGTGTGATCAGTCACTTAAAGAAGTCAACTTTCAAAAACTGCTTGTTAATGCACCATTTTAGCCCTTTTACATTTATTTAAATTCCAGACTACTTATAAATTCTATATCAAAGAAGCAGTGGACTGCAGACCCAAATAATTGTAGTTTTAAGGATTATAGGAAAGGGTTTTTGACTGAATCAAATTTTCTCTACAGATCCTATGAGGCTGAATCTCCACAGTATTGATATATGAATGTATAATGAATCTTCAGTAGGTATTTCTTTATTTATAACTCCTCGATTTTCTCAGATGAGAGTGGGCTTGATGGTCAAATATACTTGTATTTGGGAAGTTATTTCAAAATAGAACAGCAGAGAGTGTTTGATTTTGTTCTTTTTTATTAAGAGAAACCCTCTTGGTGCTCGCAGGCTGACCTGTGTTGACACACACACACACGCACACACTCACACACACACACACACAGGTGCGTTGTGTGTGTTTTTGTCTCTACATCCTGCTGAGCCAGTGTTTGCAGACCGATTGGCTCAGGGATAAAGCCCTGTGACCTGGCATCCATCCAACCCTCCCATTCTCTACTCACCCAGCGCTCTCCCTGTCTTTCTTTTCTTCTCTCCCTCCTCCTCCACCTCCTCCTCCTCCTCCTCCTTCCCCCCTCTGCCCCCTGTTCTCTCCCCAACATCCTTTTGTTTATGCACATTTTGACTTTGCTCATAAAAAAACAAAAACTGAATGGAAAGGATAGGAATTTGGGAAAAAGCATAAATATGGCAAGAAACGTTTGCTCTGGTCTGAGGTGGAAAAGTTGATGTGTCAGCAAAGGGAAGATGCAGTAAAGGCTGATGGAAACACATTTTCCAAATAAACAATGACATTGTAGGACCTGCTTCCTCTTCTTTTTCTTCGTCCTCTCCTCCTTTATTACTGCCAAGGAGGAAAGCTGTCAGAATTCCCAAAAAAGATAGAATGAAAAAGGGAGGCTGACAAAATCACAGTGCGTTTGGCCAGAGGGGACAAAAGAATTCATGACAATAAGATAAATAATAGCCGCATTGATGATGATCAGCTCTAGTTAGTGAACTTTCATATTCATATTGTACTTTGCAGACCTCTGTGAATTTGTTTAATATCTGCACACCTGGTTGGAAATACACCTTTTGCCTGTTTCTTTAGTTTGTAGCTCCTGTGCTGAACCAACAGCCACCAGGGCACTCACATGTACTCTGTGTGTGCGCCCGCGTCTGTTTGTGTGTGTTTGTGTTTGTGTGTGTGTGTGTGTGTGTGTGTGTGTGTGCCTGTGTGTTTTGGTAATGACATCATTCATAGTGTGCAGAGGATGTTGACAGTGGCAGAGGACGTGAGTGAGTATCCGTGTGTGTGTGTGTGCGTGTGTGTGTGCTAGCTTGACAAAGCCTACAGTTGGCAGATCACCATCCAGGACACACACACACACACACATACACACACACACACACACACACACACACACACACACACACTGCTGGACTAGTGTGTAACATTAGACCTCGCTTAGTTTCTCAGTTTTGCTGTTAGGCTGATCTAAAGTAAATCAGACAGCTACACACAAGTCACCTTTGTACCTTTTTTGTTTTTTGTATATTGCCACTGTTTCCCTTATCCTTAATTTTTCCCAGGAAAATACCATTGTAACTGACACTGTACTTGTGCCAGACTTGTGCCTCCTGAAATTGTTTCGAAAGGCACAGTTTTTTCTGTGCTGGAGTAAACAGAGCTGAGCAGTTTGGCCCTGCTTTTAACCCATTAATGTCTACAGAGGAATTTTATCATTTCCCTTACAGCATTTGAAGTACTACCTGAGTCAAAGTAGGTTTTTCTTACTATTCTTTTTAAAAGTATTAGTCACAAAAGATCATATAGGAACCTGTAGTTCCACCACAAAGGATAAAATGAGTAACCTCATGTTATTAACAACCAAATATAGTATGATACAGAAGTGATGGTATCTCAAAAACTACAGGTTATAACAATTGGCATCATTGATCTCAAAACAACTTCAATTCATTCACCACATGAACTCTAAGGTATCAGTAATTTCAGGTTTAGTGTGAGTGTAGTGTAATTTGCCCAAAATTCTTATCACTTTAGTCGTACTCGGTCAAATGTTTTTGAAAATGAGTGATTATGTGGAACAAAGATGTCTATATGACATCATATGTTGGGAGATATGGGTGAAATCAATATCTTAAGATTACTATAATAAGAATATTTTTTCCAACATCTGTATAAATCACGATTTGACAAATGTATGTAAGATTGGTTCACCGTTACTGTAAGCTTTAGATCAGACAAAGCAAACCCTTCAACTCATTTTGCAACTTTATGAAATAATTCATTTAGAACATAAACTGATGACACCGTATAATAATGTCATCACAGCAGAGACCTCTAAATGTCAACATGCAGTAATTTTGAACTATGGCCAGACCCTTCAGAGCCACAGTCAAAGTCTATCTGTATGAAACCAGCACCTGCTTAAGAGTTTCATCAGGGATGTCACATTGTTTCAGGGCATTTGAGCATAATACACTGTGTGTGTGTGTGTGTGTCTCTGTGTATGTGTGTGTGTGTGTGTGTGTGTGTGTGTGTGTGTGTCTGTGTGCGTGTGGAGACAAAACAAGAGACAGAGTTGCAGTGAGGACGGAGCGTGCCAGCGTTCCAATGCGCCTTTATGCATGCATGGTTGGTGCATGTGTATGTGTGTGTGTGTGTGTGTGTGTGTGTGTGTGTGTGTGTGTGTGTGTGCAGAGTGGGACACAGTAAATGGGTCATATGCAGTGGAGGAGGATGACCTTGGGAATTTGTCCTGTTTTTCTTCACAAGTCTGCCGACGCAGTTCTTTGTCTCAGAGAGACAGAGGTAGATACAGTGACAGAGAACCGAGAGGGAACAGATAAACCAGATCTCGAACTTACCCAAACTGTTGCCACGAAGTTGGAAGTTGTTCAAAATATCAGTTTATGATATAGCGTTAAGATTTTCCAAAAAGATGGAAGTTTTAGGCCTGCAGTTGCACTAAGGGACTCTATGATGTGTTTATCTGGTGCATAAGGACACTCAAGAAGAAGAAGAATACTGCTAAACATGGATGCAAAAAAATGCTGGCTTTTATGAGGAAAGACATGCATTTTAACATTAGTAGTCCACAACAGTAGTCCACAACCTATCGGTTTGTGGACTACTGTTTTGAAGCCTCGAGTTTGACTTTACGGCCAGTGCCATCTTATTTTTGTGCGATCGGAAGTGACCATATTCGGACAAGAGCATGTTCTACTGCAAATTAGGCAGTGCTTAGTCTTGACTCGTCCATTCAACTGGAAAAAAAATGAAAGAAAATCTCATCCTTTTTCATGTTATAGCTAAACAGCACTAAACTGAAAATACGTTTTTGACAACATTTAAGGCTTAATAGGCAATGAAGTAATAGAGTCTTGATCCATACTTGATCAACACTGTCTTGTCTGAGTGTTGTGAGCCTTGTGTTTTGCACTTGATGGACTCACTGAGAGTGACTTTTCAATCACAGGACAGCCAAGTTCTGAAGCATGCCCTGCTTTATCAGCTATCTTACTCTAAATGGGACCATAATTTACAAAACGAACATCATGCTGTACAGAAGTAGACTCGAAACTAGCAATGGAGACCATAAACTCATTAGTAAACTGTCTACTGAGCTCATAAGCCAAGTGAGAAGTATGATTTTTAGGATCATTTTCTCATAAGAGTATATACTGTACAAGTGGACATCTATTTGAAACCAGTGGAGTTGCCACCCAATGGCAATTAGAAAGAAAGCAGGCTTAAGGCACTTCTGAATTGGTTTCCCTTTTCAGACCTGGAAGCTCTGTTTACTATGCAGTCTAAGAATAAAGGCTCAAAGATGCACAGAGGAGAGTCACACTATATTTGTATTAACAATAACTGTGAAATTGTTGAAACTGAAATATTGATATCACATTAATAATTCACATGATAAAATGGTGTAAATAAATATTCAGGTCCTGCTTAACCGTAACATATGCTCTTAAATCATTTCTGTTGCTTTCAGTTCTTGCTTTGTCTCCCTCTCCCAATCCCCCAGTTCATTTGCTAAAAAGCCAAAACACACAATAAACAAAGTTAAACATAAATTGACTGACAGCATGAGTTTTGTTTTTGTTTTTTCAAATTTGCAAGAAAACTCCACGGGGCAACTTTAATTTGAGCTAAAAAAAAAACAAAAAAAATGATGGAAAGCAAACCCAGTCCAGAAATACACTAAACAATACAGCAGTGTTCACATTCGATCTCAATCAATTTTGTTACATCTCTTTTCACCAGCCGTCTTTGATGTTATTACAATAGTACCTGTTTGAAGTGTTGAACACAAAGGACTCCTCGCACACTTTGTTAAAAAGAGAACTTTGTGCATGTGAGTTTAAAATTCTTGGCATTTTATGGCTGGTGCTTTGTAGCCTTGGTTTTATTGGCTCTCGCTGCCGTCACATCCGCTTTTATGTTTCCTCCAGCTCTCATTGGTCAGATCCACCTGATCTGATCGCTGGATATCAAACGAACATGAAAACAGCTGCAGGGCCACAAATGTTAAATGTCTGAGTCACTAAGTGAATCCACATTATGTCATTACCTCTAATGTGTTTCCTAATGCAGCTTTTAGTGACCTGACTCATTGTTTTGAATGAGACTTTGGAACTAAAATTGTTTTCTGCTTCAAATTTTATAGTATAACTTTTCTATTCACAAATGTCTAAATATATCACCCAATATTGATTCAGACAATCATAATAGTATTAATTGTTTATGTTTGAGTTATGGCTCTCTAGTTGACCATTTTTCAATATTTGTCATAACTGCATGTTATGCAAGTATTTCTAAATCAGGCCAGCTGCATGCTGCTGTATGTGGACAAATGGTTGTGGTGTCTGGCCCAGCAGTGCCATGCCTGCTATACTGGGATATGTGGGTCGTCAGCTATTTTAATCCACAATGTTGCCAGGAATACCTGAGGGAATAGACCAGTGCTGCAGTGTGTGTGTGTGTGTGTGTGTGTGTGTGTGTATAAAAGTGCTCCCGGTCCATATAAGTGTTCACAGACAGGAACAGAGACAAAGTAGAGAAAGACTGTGTGTCTGAGGAAAAGACAGGGAATTAGAAGGTGTGTCAACAATAATTCAAGCTAATTTGAAATGGTTGTTTACGTGTCAAACGGGGTTGTCATTTTCTAAAAGCAAGGAATGGTTAAATCTCTTCTTTCTCCTTTTTTTAAAAGCTGGCAAAAAACAAAGACTGCTAAACTGGATTTTATCTTCATCTCTGTCTCTCTTATTTTGTGTGTCAGAGTGGCTGATCAGTGCAGATGTTGTTATTAACGCACTGTATCTTTCTGTTGTTTTCACTGCCACATGACTGCACAAATATATAGTAGTGATTAAATTGGGGGTGATAAATGCTACCTGCTACCCACAGCTAGTTTCCGGGCTGCTGCTTTGAGACCCAGCTCACTTTTGTATAAATTGCACGTAGTGTAGCATAAAAATAGCAATTATATCAATGATGTATATCAAAGACAACACCTTTATTGTTTGACCAGATGTACTGACATGCAGACTGAACAACTGCAGAGAGAGAAACTTAAAGGGCAGACTCAACACTGAAGTTGATCCATTAAAACAGTCTACTTGTTGACAGGCAGATTCTTTTTTCCTTACTATGCCATCGTCCATTTTTAATTATTTTTTTATTATTATTTGGTTATACTGCTCCATTAATTTAGCTAACAAGTGTTTCTCAGATGAGGTGAATGAGTATCATGAGTAATGTTAGTTAGCAGACAGTGTAATATTTTGTTGGCTTTTTAGCTAGTTAGGCCACCTGGAAAATAATATCAATTCTTCCCATTTTATATACAAAAAAAGAGATGAATCTAGAAAACAATCTGTAGAATAATTCATAATTAAGACAATAATAGCGGTTCCATCCCTATTTTAAATCAGACACATGATGACATGAGACCAGTGTGTCCACAGAGAGTGTAGCTGGGAGCCCAGAGCAAAGACAACATGCATTCATTTTCAGATTTATGCACATTAGTGTGGACATGGCCTCAGTTTCCAGCTGGATGAAAAGCAAACTTCACTTTGATGCCAATTGTAGACACGATGTGTGTGTGTGTGTGTGTGTGTGTGTGTGTGTGTGTGTGTGTGTTTGCGTGTCAGGGGAAGAGGGGAGACATCTGAATTATTTAAGGTTGAACTGCAGGACACAGCAAAGTGGAGAAATAGAGGGTGTTTCTCTTTTACCCCCAAGACAACTTTCCAATGCAGAGAGGGCTTCATCAGGCACACACACACACACACACACACACGCACACACGCACACATGCACACACACACACACACACAAAGAGGCATGCATGAGTCATGTGTCCATCCACTTTGCTTTCCAGCAAGGCCAATGAGATCAGTGGCTTCCTCAAAATACAAAGACCTCTGGAGGTAAAAGACAGAGAGGGAGAGAGAGAGAGAGAGACCCTAGTGTAAAAAAAAAAGGTGTGATGACAGTAGAAGCCTCCCTGGAGTCACGCACACACACACACGCACACAGTCTTGTTCATCTGCCCTTTCGAGGGCTCTCGAGTAAATCTGTCCTTCACATAAACTCGTAGCAGAACTGAAACCTTCAGTAATTCTCTAACATTTTCACTTCATGCTGTTTGTGTGTTTTGTGAATGTAATGCTATTGAAGTTCCATTTATTGTTTTGGTTTCTGAGAATGTGAAGGTTATTTTTCATTTATGAGACAAACCTTTATAGACCGATTCCATACAGGGCTTCACTGAATGGTTTGATAAGTGTGAAAAAGACGTGAATCATGTGTTATGGCCTTCACAGTCACCAGATTTCAAAGCATTTGATCACTACCACCATCATCAAAACCCCATACAAGGTAATTGGGAAGAAACCCTCACACATATGTTTGAATGATCAAAGCATCTTTTCTCTCTTTGGCCTTGATTGAATCATTAAGTCTTGTCAAAGAGCTCTTTAGCAAAGGGATCTTTCCAAGAAATCTACAGACAGATTAGGGCTCGGCGATACATTATCAGATGACCATAATGTCATATTCAAGTTTTCAGTGTTGCTACTGCAGGGTAGTTAAGTTATTTTAGTCAGCGATAAAGTGTGTAGATAACTTCAGGTTGCAGTATAATATTAATTGAAAGGTTGTATTCTGTGTTTGCTGCCACAGAACAGAAATAAAAAGTCTGTTTATGTAGCATTACTACCACGTCTGCTTGTACTCTTCACAGCAGAGTTGACCCAGACAATTGATATATTTAGAAATAGACGACATGAGAGCTCCCCAAACGTGAAGCCAAAGGATCTCGATCACCCCCTGGTGGCTGGCTGCAGTATAGGTCATGAATCCTGCCTTCATTTGTGTTAATTTTTCTGATCAGTTTGGTTTTAATTAATCAATTGATGCTATGAAAACAGGGATTTCATGTCAGGATTGACAGCTGAGCCCTGCTCATGAGTCGGCCAACTGTGTGTGCGTGAAATTGGAAGCGCAGCTCCAACTCTGATCCTTGCTGTGCAGACTCCAGGCTCCAAATGACATCACTAAAGCAAGATGGCAGCACTCATATCCAGGATATTCTGGCTTCAGTTTGGTACAGTGGGAAGAAGTGGAGCTGCGGTCTCCATCTATATTTTTGTCAGTGGTCCAGTATAATTATTATAACTGTTGGGTAGTTTAATCTACAGCAATGCATCATATTCTATAAGAGCATTATATGTTTGCACTATTTAAGAATTTATAGTAGGTTATTTTAATGAAAATGTGTATACATATATATGTATATATATATATATCTATATATATATATCTATATATATACATATGTATATGTATATATATATATATATATATACATATATATATATATATATATATATATATATATATATATATATATATATATGTATATATATATATATATATATACATATATATATATGTATGTATATATAGTGTATCACAGAATACACTAAAAATATTGAGATATTATTTAGAAGTCATACTACCCAGCCTTAACCATAACAATACACAATCAGTCAAACAGCTAAAATTACAAAATTAAAATAAAAAAAACAAAAAAAACAAAAAAACAAAAAGAGCTAAAACATTTGTTTCCAATTAACTTCCTAATTAATCCTTATTATATTTATATAAAAGCTTCTTATTGACTTTTCCATGTGGCCAGAGCAGAAAACATCTCTGTTAGTGCAGCTGAGATAGACATCAAATATATCTTAGAGTGAGAAGTAGTGTTGCAAAACATTGATTGAGTTTGGTGAATTTGTGTTTTCTTGGAAGAGGTTCTCATAAAATGGTTTTGTTCAGGATGTCTGAGCTTCTTGACGTCATAACGATCGACGTGTTAAAATATTCAGTGTGATGAAGATGTGTTGAAGCATTTAGTCTGTTAAGTCTGGGACTTTTAGTGTTTTCTCTTATGAATGTCACCATTGTGATGATTACATCTTAATTACATGTTAGCTGTGCAGAATATAATAAGTCTGTTAATAATCCTGATGTGATTTGTGCCTCTCTGGTAAATTCACATTGCAGACAATGAAATGAATGAATGAATTTAAAGGAGCGGAACATAAAGGAAGGGATCAGCTGCTGTTGTGTCTTAATGGATTGACCCTTTCTGTATATGAGGGTGTGTGTGTGTGTGTGTGTGTGTGTGTGTGTGTGTGTGTGTGTGCATATGTGTGTGTAATGGGGTGGAGGAGGGATGATGTGAGGGATGAGGTCATTGTGTAGTGTGAGCATGCGTGACTCTTTGTGTGTGTTTGAAACAAAAGCAGTTGGGACTGTGTGTGTGTGTGTGTGTGTGTGTGTGTGTGTGTGTGTGTGTGTGTGTGTATAAGTGATGACTTCATTCGTTATGCATTTATTTATGATCAGTGCTACACCTCAAGCAGTGTGTGTGTGTGTGTGTGTGTGTGTGTGTGTGTGTGTGTGTGTGTGTGTGTGTGTGTGTCTGTGTGTGTGTGTTCCTCAGTTGAGAGGGAAAAGACTGAAAGGAGAATTTAATTTGCTGGTCTATTACAGTGATTTTGGACGGCAAAGTCAACATTAATATCTGTTTCTGAATTATATAATAAAGGAACAGCATAACATTTTGGGAAATCTTCATGTTTCTGTCAGGTGAAACACTATATCGTTTTCAGGACAGTACAAAGATGCAGGACCAGCACATGTTCAGCCCAGTATATCACAAAGACTGGAAACAGTGAAACAACTTCCAGTAAATCCAGTATGTGGTTTTATTCATTGGTAGGTTACTCTGTACCCCCACCTGTGTAAAGTCGAGGTTAAAAGGGTAACACGTCATTTACTGGAGAATTGCTAAAGTGGTATCCATGGCAACAAGCATTACAGTGGTTGTTACACTTACGACCTTTATTTCTAATTTTATATCTCCAGTCTACATGTGGTTTCAGCAGCTTTCACTCAAGAACTTCAGTTCTTGAAATCTATCAGGTGTTTTTGCTCATTTCTAGTTAAATACAAACATGTTGCGGCATCAGTAGATTGATTTGATTACATTTGATTTTCTGTTATTTTCATGCACACAAAGTACCCAAACCTCTTGGATTTACAAGACACCAAAAATACAAATGCAGCGTTCAAACAAAATCCTCTCAATAAAAAATTACAGTCCATTTTACAGCTCTGTCTTTAACAGAAAAATTTGCTTTCTCTCCCAAGCTTGACAAATAAAATCTGCTACAAGAAAGATTCCCTTTCTAAAGCACAACTCAAGTTTCTCATAATCATCCAGCCAAAAGAAACCATAAACAGAGGATTTTAGTAAAAACTCATAGGCAGGACGACAAAACAAAAAAATGAACCTCACTCTCAGTGTCACCGAGCTCACACAACAGTCTGTCCTCCTCTGGAGTGGCATTTAACCTGCCAATCTGTGGGGCTAATAGTAAAGTTCCTGCAAATAACTGTGCACATAGAGATTCTACATCAAAGCAATTCTTCATACAAAGTTTGTATTTTTTGTGGAAACATGTTTGTGTCAGCCTTCGAAAACACTCACTGACCAGAGGAATTTTTGAGGTTTTCTGAACAGCTTATTCAGTATCGTCTGATAGCTAAGGAAACCCATTTTCATCTTTTATTAACAATATTCAGTGGTTGCAAAAGTGCATCAATCTTTTACTCAAATAGAAATACAGATCCATCCATAACAAAATGAATCAATTTCTTAACTTAAGTAATAGTAGAAAAGTACAGGGTCTGAAGAATAAAAATAAAAAGAAACTCTCTTAGGGAAATTTCTACTGACTGTTTCATCTTGTTACATCTTGTATGTCATTTTCGTCTTGTTAATGATAATATCATGCATGATATGCACTGATGGATCCACCAAGGAATCTTCTTTTCCATGTGTTATTGTCCCACCCATTTAGATTGAAACTGGCACAAAATAAAAAAAAATCAAATATTCCTAAAGTAATGACCCTGGAAAAAAAATGCTATACTCAAGTAAAGTACAGTTACCTGAAAACTTTAAGTACAGAAACAAAGTATTTAAAGTTCATCTGGCAACAACGTAAGTTTCTTATGCATTTTTCTGTCAACATGCTACTCTGTGAGTGGAAAGTCTGTTATTCTGTTATTAAGCATCTTGCAGCAGCATGTGTCTGCCAGGTGATCTTGTGTAATGAAGCCTTGCTCTGAGTCAGGACACAGATGTGTGCACAGATGTGTGGTGTTGAGTGGAAATAAGTGACAGTTTTGCATAAAATGTGCAGAAAAAGTGGAAAAGGAATAAGTGAGTTTTGGCCTCTAGGATTTGTTCTGGAAAATGTCAGTTTGTGACATTTTTTCGTGTTTTCCTTTTAATGATAAACTGCACTGACTTCAGCTGAGTGGCTCATGATGAGATACAGTGCTGTGTTTGAAATTCATTCACTCAGATTTCCAGCTGAGACTTTTCTACTTGGCTCAAGTGTCGATTTAAAGCTTCTCTCTCTTCCTCTCTTTGGTCTGTAAACAATTCAGCAAACAGCATCACAGTCGGTCAGCAGTGTTGTTGACTCTGATACACATCAGCACATCCTCTGCACACTCTCCCTGTTAACTCTCCGTTTATAAAAGTTCAGGAAAAGCTCCAGCTAGAAATCACAGCAAAAATACTTTTAGAGCCAGAAAATAGAGGTTTCTATTGGTTCTTCTGCACAGGAAGACGTTCTGCAAAGAACCATGAAAACACACTCAAATAAATGAGTAATAACATCATCTGGAGGATCTGTGCAGGATCAACTGAGCACAGTGCAGGGCCAACAATTTTTCATTTTCTTTTCCTTATTAAAATCACAGCACTTCATTGGAATAATGACCACAGCGTGTATTTTGTGCCACCTGATGTGCTGTAATGCAGGCAGAGATACAGAGACCCTGCTGAAATTCAAAAGCTGTCTTTAGTCGCTCTCATGGTGGTCCTCGTTGATGATGGTGACCAACAGCGGAAATCAGCGGCTTTCTGCTCTTCTCCTTTTCAAATATGTACAGCGTCTATTTTTGAGGGATGCCGCGTCAGTCCGCGCAGAGCAGATCGACACAACCTTCGACCCCATATCCTGCCAAACAATGGGACACCACTGTTTGATAGTCTATCTGAAAGCTAAAATGGATGACATAAAGGCAACTAGCCAGCGGTAAATACCAAATTGTGTATAATACATCATCAAAGGCCAAGCTGGACATTTAGAAAAAATTTAGTGTGATCAGAGACTGTGAGAATAATGTTGTCAGGGGCTTTGCTGCTTGTAAAAAGTGCCAAAATATATTAGCTTTTGAGGCACATCACTACTGAGAAGCATATGGACGGCTGCAGGAGTACAGCACTATTCTGGTGCTCAGCTTCACAGGTTTGCAAAACCGGATCAGTGTACTTTGTGTATTTGTCAAGTACCCATACAGTATACTCAACAGGTGCATTAGGCATGCTAAAATCCAAAGTTGTGATTTTTGTTTTTTTTCTTTTACTTTATGCCTTTCTGACCTTGACTTTGAACCCTCCTGAACTGTTGTTAAGACATTAACCTGCCATCATATTCTTTTTTTTTTTCGGACCAAAGGCCTAAAATGAGTTTCACACCAGTCTGATTGGTAGAATCAGTTCTACACACTTTGGAGAGTCAGAGAAGTACTTTCTATAGTGTGAGCTTCAAATTATGATGTTATATGCTCTGACAGAGACAGTGCACTGACACACACTCTCTCTCTCTCACACACACACACACACACACACACACACACACACACACACACACACACACACACACACACACACACACACACACACACAGAGTTGTTGATGTGACCTCAGACAGGAGAGAGGTGGCGATCCTCTACCTCTACACTGTTATTGCTGGGTGAGTGCATCTAACTCTATCATTTTCTGAGTGTGTGTGTGTGTGTGTGTGTGTGTGTGTGTGTGTGTGTGTGTTTTCCTTTGTTCTGCCCTCACTCCTCCCATCTCTCATCACGTATTTGTCTCATAATTTCGTTGGCCCTCTCATTGCTCTGAGCGGTGAAGATTAGCTTGGCATATAGGACACACACACACACACACACACACACACACACACACACACACACACACACACACAATACAGCGTCTTATAACAAGCTGTTAACCCCCGTTTATAAGTGCGGCCTTTGAATCAGCTTGGTGAAAGGGAGTGTAATCCCTGCCGGACGATTTAATGGTAATCTCCATATCCTGATTAGATTACCCACAACCAGACACACACACACACACACACACACACACACACACACACACACACACACACACAGATACATACGTACACACAAATATCTAAAGGACTGAATTAAAATGTTACCTAAATGAACAGGAGATATATTTCTCTCTGTGTTTTATTCATTTTAGCCTCTGTTTATCTCTGTCTGTGTTTCTGGGTTACTCAGAGTTCTCTGCTTCTTCAGTCTCTTTTTTTCTCATGATCACACACAGTCATGATGCTCTACAAAGATTAACACCGATGATGTCTTTTTATAGCCTTTATTTGCCTTTATGTTTTGTTAACTGACAGTACAGAGTGACAGAAAACATGAGTCTTTGTCGCCACCAGTTGTGTGCACTGCATCAATGCCTTTATATATCTGATGTGTTTATTTTTAGCTCAGCAACTTAATATTCACTCAATGAAAAACAAATCTTAGCTTAAACAGTTTACACCTTTTAAACAGACTGTCTGAATTTGGACTTAAAATAAAAAAATGCACATTTTCCTCTTACCTGTAGTGCTGTTTATCCATCTATATTGTATTGTTGTGAGATGCCAAGATTTGGAGATATCAGTCGTAGAGATCTGCCTTCTCCTGAATAATGTTGATCATCATCAACCCCTTTTACTTCAGTTTTTATAAATATTTCCTGTTCATCTTCACACTGAACAAAGCCGCCAGACACTCATGGCACAAGAGAAGGGAAAACAGATCGTCACTTCCAAAACTTGAACATTTAACTAGTGTACAAAAAACATCACACCAACAACATCTGAAATGTTAATTGGCAGGTCAAGTGTGTGGGTCAAAGGTAAACAAATGTGTTGCTATTATTTTAATTTATTTATCTGCCGTGTTTATTCAGTTTAATCTTCTCCATCTGTTCTTGATAAAATATCACAAAGGTTTGTCATTTTTTTGTGCCGTGACCTCCACGCCTGGATCCACTGACTCCAGTGAGGAGACTGTTGTTTGCACACAAACTGATTGCCCGCACATACCTACCCACACACACACACACACACACACACACACATACACACTGCCAGAAATCATTAAATGAATGTATTCTTCAGACTACAGTCTGTCAGCAATATACCAGGAATACATCAGGGGGTAAAAGTCAGCATGTGTGCTGTAGTATGCAGTCTGTTCTTACACACACATACACACACACACACACACACACACACACACACACACACACACACACACACACACACACACAGAGCACCACGGTGCTGACATCATACATAAACACCATCATCATGCAGAACATCATTTAACAGCTTGTGGTGTCTGTTCGTGTTCAGACTGATGTGTGGGTGATAAAATCGAGCTTGTTGTTCAGAGTCGCTGCCATTTAAACTAAACGATCGTCACCAACAATAACCTCATTTAACTGAATGAGGAACGGGCAATGAGCGACAGTTCACCAAATAACTGCTGGGTGAGCTAATGAGTTCTCTGCCAGGGTGGGGATGAAAACACAAGTTGGAGCTGCAACTGGAAAAGAGGGATTAATAACATGCTTCTGCTTCATTATGTAATACTCAGTGAGTGATTCATATATACATCATTAACTAGTAACTACAGGTTCAAAACTCTTTATGTAATTGTGCTCTGCAGCTTTGGGTGAGTAAAGGGCTATGTCTGCATGAACGACTGAAAGCTGAAAATTAAAATTTTGCCATATGGTATCAACATTATATAGTTCTTAAATGTGCTGTGAGTATTGATGGTCCTCGGAAGATAATCTGTAATAATTTAGCGACCTCCAAACCCTTATCTAGCACCATCATCATGTCAACATATTGTTCTTTATTTTAGACATTATGACCTTTCCTGCAGCATCACCATCAGAGAAAACTTCACATTTTTAGTTCTACCACTTGTAAGGCTCTAAATCCTACTAAATCCTACCCCTAAAAGCACCTGGTAATTTTTTGTAGTCACCTCTGTAATTGATGGTTATCATTACATTGCTTACCTACAGTTTATATCAAGTTACTTTCAATTAATGTCTGTCAGGACCTAATATTTTGTGTTTTTCACAAATTACAATAAAGTGTTTGTTCCACCAAAACCAAATAATTCTGTGAAGCTGTATGCAGTGTCGTATGTGTCAATCTAATACTATTACAACCAGGATGCAAAATAAGTACCAGCCAGCAACCAAATGTTGGTAAAATATGCAAGTAGCCAGCAAAAAAAAACCCAGATGGTAATCTTTTAAGTGGCTGGTAAAATTTTAACATTCATTAACCATTTATCTGGTGGAAGAAATAGTTAATGCAGTTGCAACCCTAAACGAACAGACCCTGTAACGAGCTCTGGAGATGTGACTTCTCACCTTTAAAACTTGGGTAGTTGTTTGATCAATCCAGATGAAAGCGTCCATCCCAGTGAGCAGCAGAGGTAGAAGCTGCTTTTCTGCCTGAACCTGGCATCCACAGTCAGCAGCTCGGCGAGCAGCGGGGTGGTACGGTCACAGAATTATGGTAACAATGTGAGGCTTTGTTATGTGTAACTCTGGTTCTGCCCTCTGACAGCATCAGCAGGCCTCAGGTGGTGAAGCCTGATGCTTTTACTTCTTTTCAGTGACACCAACGCGACATAAAAAATGTCTGTGAACTCGGTCACGCAATGCAGGACGCCCTCCTGGACCCTCCACAGGGGGGCGGGACGGTAAAGGCCACGCTCAACACAGCTTGACTGACCTTAAACAGGCTTGTACTTCACCACATACACACACACACACACTCTCTCTCTCTCTCGCACACACACACACACACAGTTATAGATGGGTTGTCATATTGTCACACACTGGAGAAAATGCAGCAGTAATATCAGCATTTTCCAAAGCAGGATTCAAAGCCCTGCTACCTGCTGACAGCAGCTGATACTGAAGTAAAACTCACCTCACTCCACAAAGCACAAGTATAAAAGTAATCAAATGTAAATTTGCATACTTATCATGATTGGACCAGCTGCCGTGCACACGCAGCGGTGTGTCTTTCATATAGCTAAATAAAGCCAGAACCCCCCCCTGTGGATTTGAATGGAAGATATAATGTGTGAGTGTGTGTGTAAGTGTGAAGAGTGTGTGCACGCACGTTCACATGCACGCTATCTCCTCTTTGGCTAGTTGGCAGGGATGCAGTCTCATATCTCAGCATTAACATAATGTTCTACTTCAGTGGGTTCATTGGGTTCAGTGCGGTGCTGTTCAGTAAGGTAGAAGTGATCTCTCTGGCAGACTATATTTTCTCAGGGTTACTGTTCTTAAATTTCTTTATTTGATGTTCATACAGGATGTATTGTAATAATGATAATTTCTTTTGAAAATATTATCATATATGTGCTTTAAAGAAAAAACTCCTACACTGTTTCCAGCAGCACCAGCTTTATTCTCTGGCTTTTATCACTTAAGAGATTTCATGTTTCATTCTCATGTTAGTCTGGATTTTTATGTATGGTAGAATAAGCAATCCTGAACTATTTATTATTTTTCTCAAACTCAAACCCTGAATTTCCCCTTAGATTTCCACTGTAGTTTTGTAAAGTTAGATTTTTCTCCACTTTGCTGTTTGCATAATGTATATGTAAGTGTTCAAACTGCTTTGTCATTTGTCATTAGTCAAAATTCTGAGCAAATCTCAAAATTGTCCTATGGTGTGACTTTTTCCAACATGGTTCTGTAAATTACAACTTTTATAACTTTTTATACATTTTGTGACATCATATCCCGATTTTAAATTGGAGAATTCCATATATAACGTTATTTAGGACCCCATTAAGCACCGTCTCACTAAAGTCTCTGTGAAGTCCAAGATATGTGCACATGGTATGTTTTTCTCTCAGAAAGCTGCATAATAATGTAAAATTAATATACAAACAATGTCATATACACTATACAGTACGTATATAATAGATATAGTGTACATACAAGAAGACAGAAGAAGAGTCTATTGAGTATCTCTTTGATCAATACTTCATTTAAACAATAAGAACGCTGCATTGAGTAAAACATTAATTCCATGAGGTCCTGCAGTTTTATGGCTGCAGCACTCTATTGATTGGAAAACTCGCTGTAGTTTGTGTATCATTTTGTATTTTGTTTTCCACTAAATTCATCCTGACATAATTGACACATTTGGAAAATCCAGGATATCTTGTGGGGTGTAAAGAGGAAGGCATAGTTTGTTAACCCCGAGGGGAAATTACATATTTTTCACTCTGTTGTAATTTTTGTACATACATACATACACAGGCCTGAAATACACACACGTACACACACACACACACACACACACACACACACACACACACACACACACACACACACACACACACACACACACACACACAGACAGGACCTATAGACATGCATTTGAGAGAGCTGTCAGAGCTGCACACATACATATAGTCAGGCGACCCGAGCAGTTAGGGGTTCTCTGCCTTGCTCAAGGGCATCTCCAGGATGTGAACTGGCACCTCTCTAGCTACAACTCTCCAGCTACACTCCATACTTTCCGTGTAGGACTTGAACTAGCAACCCTTCAGTTCTCAAGCCAAGTCCTTACAGACAGAGCTGCTGCCGGCCCCACAGTGGCTTTGAACATTTCTTTTTTGTGCAAAAGAACAACAATATGTTTGTTGTTACAAAGGTAAATTTGTCAATGTCGGTTCTGACTGTAGGTCATTTTCCATCTGGGATGACATCATCAGCATAATAATATGTGACTGTTACCTGTACCAATGTTGTTGCTTGTTTGGCAAGATTTCCATTTGGATTTCTTCAGTTCTGGGTGGATATTTGGCTTTTGGAATTGTTTTTGGAAGTGACCAAGTAAGGAACTCAACCTCTGATTGGCTGACAGACTCAATCCAAGGAATCTCCAGATTCCCAACGGGTAGCTAGCAAAATGCTAACAACAACAACTGTTTTCAACATGGTAAAATGGATAAATAACTACACAAGAAATTTGGCAAGAAGACAGCTCTTCAAGGCTCCATTACAAAGCTGCTGAAAAAGACACAATTGCACAAGAGCTGAGGTTGTAAAGGTACAACGTTAGCATTACCCATAGCCTTTCCTGCTTAGCTAACTTTGGGGCTGAACTCGTCACTGTTCCAGCAGTTGGAAAACAATGGACGAGACTGACACATGGTAACCTGTACTGTATATTTACTGCCAAATTTACAACTTAGTGTAAAGTTTCTGCACCTCTATGAGCATCATGATCATTCATCTGCTGTTTGCTCTCCCTCACTGGCACACACTTCAGAACTGCCTTGTTCCTGAAGAGTTACAGAACGCTAATGACACTATGCTTCTATAAAGTCCAATAAAACATAATTATTAAGGTAGTCGCAGTAAATTGCCATCCTGCGGTAATATGATGCTTTGTCACCGTGACAAGAAAAAATCCATATCATCACAGTCCTACTAGCCAGGCTACTACAAATAAAAAATGACCAATGTTTCTGACCAATATTCAGCTTCAGTGCATTTCCCAAAGCAATATTGTTGAACCTGTTAGCAAACAGTGGAGCAGCACAGATTGATCCGGACCAAAGCAGAGCCAGAGGGCAGATTTCAGAACTGGTCCCAGAGTGTCTCGGCCCTGACAGACAGGGGAGGGGACAAATGAGACAGTGTCAATATTGAAACAGGCTAATGGGCTAATGAATGTGGAGAGTTCTGCCTAATGTTCCCAACAGAGCTCCTAGCAAAACCATTAAAGCACTTTTATATGACTAGACAGGCACAATGCAGTAACTCGATTTATGGGGTACTTTCATGGTCAATTAGGAAGGGAGAGAGAGGACAGGGGCCTCATATGGGAGGTTAGTGTGTGTGTCTGTGATTGTGTGTGTGTGACTGTGTGTTTGATATGAGCATATTAGCGTTAGACAGGTTTATGTCTGTTTTTGTCAATATTGTCCTGAGCGACAGTACTTGTGATTGTGTCATTCTGATCAGCGTGACTGAGCACACAATATATATACTGTCAATCAAACACCATCATATCTGCTATAGATGAGGTGGACATATGTGACTGACTGGACATTTTGAGTAAAAGACTAATAACGGTTCAAATAGTCACCTGGGAATCCTCCAGACCTCAGTATGTCAGACTGAATAATAAAGTTTGACATTATTTTTATGAAAGCAGAGGCTCCCTATGGAAACATCTTATTACCTTCTTGATTACCTTTTACACAGTTGACTGCAGGTGTGGCCGAATGTCCCTTCTTCTTTAAATATTTCTATATGACTCCACCCTTGAGGGTCTTATATCAAATGACAAAGATCAGACCTGCAGAAATGAAGGTGGTCACTTCAGTCTGAACACAAAAGTTGTCATGGTTTCTATTTTATAGCCTCTTTTAAACTGGGTGTTTTCCCATTGGTATAATTCGTTTGGGCACACCTGAACTAATAAGTGCGGTTCAGTACACATATTTCCATCTGAACAACGTCTGAGTAGAAACTGAGCTTAACCCAGACCTGACAGACATTCTGTTTTTTATGTCCGAATCTGGTCAGAGCCTTTGACGATCGCCTGTCAGGTTCACAAACTCCAGACTCCTCCTCAGACTAGTGTCTGATTAAGTTTGTTGTTCCGATCGTTTGCATGGTTGTTCCTTCATGGCTTATTTTGGCACTGCAGGTATTAAAAATTGGGAACGTTGTGTCTTCTTCACTCACACTGAAGAACTTCTGTGCTGACAAGATGTTAGTGTGTGTGTGTGACATGATGTAAACCACTGTGCAGAACATGCGTGTATATTTCACTGGTACAGAATTTCATATATCTGACACTGACTGGCTGGTCACTGGTCATATGATGGCTAATCAATCAGTGCACTGCCTGAGAATGAATCAAGGTTTGACAGTGACCACAATTAAAGTGCAGATGGGCTGACTGGGTTTTCCTCAGTACCTTATTTGTGTCTTTACGAAGTTTCTCCAGCTCCAGACACATCTTACCAATGAGAGGAGTAGTCTACTTCAAGTGGTCCACTTGATTTTTTTTGTGTGAGAAGAAAGAGAACCAAGGGGGAAATGCAACAACCAACCATCCACTGATTTCAACCAGTGCAAACAAGCTATTAGTTTAAAAATGTACCTAAAACTTCTTGTTGTCTTGTTGAGGCTTTGAGTCTTGACTGTAGTGCCTGGAGGTGGTGATGCAAAAATCATTCTCACACTCCAATAGGTGGTGCTGAAAGTTTGTTGACATAGTGATTAAATTTGCCTTTGCTTACTGGACATCACGTTAATACAGTGCAAGGGTATGTATTTGTACTATCCACTGCTGTCTGATGCTTGACTGCAGACCATACTGCATCCATTTTGTGCAGGGTACGGCAGGGTTATGTGGAATTGAATGTTGAGATACAGCTAATGTGACATCTTTCGTAATTTCTGACTCTCTGGCTTTCCATTCCCTCAAAGGTCAGTGCAGTTTAACTCTACACCCCGAATTTACCTCACCGCCACCAGCAAATCTACCAATCAATTTTGGTCAGAAATTTCACTTTTACTCATAAATGCTGGTGTTACCGGGGCCTTATACTGTGGTTTCATAGGGCCACAGCATTTCAGATAAATTGGTTCCACAACTGACATGACTCCTGATTTAATATAAATTGTTTTGGAGGAAGAGGTACAAGAAGGAGGGATCAGACTTTAAAAAACGTGTTTATTGACTGTCTAGATAACCAGATGCTTCACATCACATGCTAGCACACAGTTGGTAACACAGTCCTTCATACCCTCGGCTGTGACTCCTGTGAATGAAATGTGATGTTGGATATGTTTTGACATTTGGATCTGAGGTGTTATACGGGATACAGACATCAAGTATTTGGTCTAGTTGTATCACTAAAGGTTGATCTTATCTATCCATCCATCTATTCTCCAGTGGTATTTACAGCTGTTCTTTGAATTTGGCCAGAAAAACAGTCTGGTTCGCAAGCGTGATCTTAAAAAAACAAACAAACAAACAAAATAAAACCACACCACTGTCCGCTGACAGTTTCAGTCCAGAAATGTTGCACACCTTTCTCACGCAAACATATTGTCTAAGTCAATATGCTGACCTCTCTACTCTCTCTGTTGCATTACTGGAGTTTCCCTCAGAGAGTTGTTGCGGCAGGCAGAGTCAGTGGAGGGTATTTTTAGTTTGCAAAAAAAAAAACAACTCAGGTACTACAGTTCCTCTCCTCTCTGCCTTGTGATACATTCAGAGAGAAAAGGGTTTGAATGAAATGGTTCGGTGTTTAGAGCAGCAGTTCAGTGTGTAGCCCTAATGAATCAATGGACCCTGAGGTGTAAATCATAACATAGAACTCACTGTCATTTCATGCGAGGCAGGTAGCATATATTTAGCTTGTACTCCTGTGCTAAGAGCAGCTTTTTGTGTTTTTCACTGTTAGAAGCAGGGTTGGTTTGGTTTTGTTGGTATGAAAGCCAGATGGAAGCTACACACAGATGTTTGGTTTGTTGATTCTCACTGGTAGTAGTAGTAGTAGTAGTACTGGCAATAATATTCCACCAGGATATATCATCATGTTTGCTCTGTTAAAGTTACTTCATTATGCTGTGAATACTCCCCTTCATTTCTTAAAGGGAGGCTGTGTAGCAGTGCCTACATCTACCAAGATGCAATGCACAAACATCTGACCCCCACACATAACATAGTGCTTGGCGACAAAAATACTCATCCAGCACGCCCCCTGGCTGCCCAGAGGCAGAGACTAGAAATCCAAATGTGAATGAATGAATTTGTGAATTACAAAACCAGTGTGTTTCATCCAAGCTGACAGTCATCATGTCACTTATGGTCATGTCATTCTTTGTCCTCTATCAGGAGCTGCACGGGGCTTTTATCAAACCACTTGGCAGAAGTGTCTCTTTACCTCTCACATTTACTCTTATTTAAGTTTCAGAGTCAATGGTTTTCTGATAGTCGAGTGTTTAACGTTCACTTTTAGTCTGAAACTGTGATGTGAAGTGAACAAAGGCACTTACACTGAAAACCACTCAGTGCTTCAAGTATCTCAGCTACACTGTGGCTGATAAAAACTGTATTTACATGAGAAGAAAAACATTGATGAGATTTATTCAAATGCTTTATCTTCAAATTCGATAAAAACCAAGCTTTAATGATCCCTGTGGGGAAATAAAGTCACTGTAGCAGAATACCGAAATGAGATACGAAAACTATAAAATATAAATAAGAATGGGGTTAATGGGGGGATTAATTACATTAAATTATTTCAACACAAGAACATAGTAAATTGACATCTTTCATTACAGTAACAGTGTTTGCACAAAGCAGTAAAGTAGGAACATCAGTGAAATGCTCTTGGGCAAAGGAAGAAGAGAAGGAAATATGTATAAATGAAAATAATACAGTTCTTGCAAGCAAAATGTTAGATTTCCATGAAATTAAGTAGGTTGTTTCTAAAATAAACTGGAACATTAGTCATATATGAGGGGGAGGTGTTGTTTGAAATGTATTTTTTATACTGAAAACAATATGGATACAATACAAAATGTCATGGCTTTCAGTCGTAGAGTTAAGCTTAATGGATGCCTATAGGGACACTCAGCTTGCTTCCATTATATCCACTATATGCTGTATATCATTTGCTTGATGTGTTGGTTTGATGGTGTCTGTTTGGGTTGCAGCAGGGTGAATGAGTGGAATGCATGCAAATGTGCAGTGAGTTACTTGGGCTGTGACAGTATGGATTTATTGTGGCTGCAATGACATAGCAACATATACAGCAACTGCCCAAATAATATTTTTTTTTTCAATGTTTTTTGGGCTTTTCTTGCCTTTATTTGATAGGATAGCTGAAGAGTACACAGGAAAGGGGGGTGAAGAGAGAGGGGGTGACACACGGCAAAGGGCCACAGGAGGGAGTCGAGCCAGCGGCCGCTGCAGAGGACTGCAGAGTTTTATTGGACTTCATTGAAGAATACTGTTATAAGCATAGCGTAGCTCCTGTAAGGAAATGGGCAGTGCATAATGTGTGTGCACCGTGCACATTAGGGAGAGGGAGCAGCAGACGAGTGACAATGCTGCTAGCAGAGCAGAAATTTAAACTTAACGTCAAGCTGTCAATCTGGCAGTAAATGTACAGTGCAGTTTGGTGTGTCAGGTAATAATAATCAGAGGCTGAGTTCCTGACTACTTGTGTGTGACTGCACTGATTAATAGATATATTAATAGATCCATGTGCTCATTTCAAATGCACAATAGAATAACATGAGATTGACCCTTCAAAGTAAAATTTGCAGTGATGACAGTAATTAGCTCAACCCTGTGGTGGGCATCAGACTGTGCGTTATGTTAAGTCCTGTGCATTATGCCCATAAAAAAATAAAGTTTGATGCATGCATCAAAATGTGCAGTATGTGGATCCAAAGTATTTAAAATAACTTAGACTTGTTGACAAACAAACTTGGTCTTGTCTGCAAGTGGTTGAAAAAAATTTTTTGTCTCTGCATCCTCATGTTATGTCCCTGTGTCTGTTTTCTATGATGAATGATGGATGAATGGTGACAGCGTCATTTTAAACTCATGCTGCAACGCCCTGTAGTCCTTCAATAAAACAAACAGAAGATGGCTCCTACACAAATACTTTTTTATTACAAATACTTTTACTTCAGCATTCTCCTTTGCTAAGCGTAAAAACACATTTCTGCACAATGTTCCTTTTCTATCAAGATGAAGGACATACATTTTTAAGTCAACAAAATAAATCCAACATTCAAAATAGTATAAAACGCTGCTTAATGCAATAAATCCTACATTTTTATTAAGCTAATAATGTTCAGTTTTTTGTTCAGATTAAAGCATTGAGAGTTAACTTGCAACCATAATAGAGGCAGAAGAGAAGAAGGGAATGGAAAACGTTTTTCAGCCGGTCCTTTTAATAATTGCAAAATTGCAAAAATTGCTGTTCTCTTTTGCATTGTGAAGTAGCACTCCTGGTGATACACAGCACTGTTTGTTCTTTAGATACAAAGTTCAAAGAACAAGTGGTACTAAAGAGGCACTAAAGCGTTTATAGAAAAACCCATTCATGTACAAGCTGACTAAAAGGTTAGATATTCTGCATGTGTGGTGTATATGTGTGTCTGTGTGTGTATGCACTCATTGTCTGGGTGTGATGTGCAGACAGCAAGCCCATCATTTTTCCACTCTGGACAACTGCCTCATGGTAGAGGACAGGCCGTCCAACATGACAAACGACCGACAGAGAGATAGAGAGAGAGAGAGTAGCTTCATTAACAGAAAGCACAACAGACAGAGGAACAGATGATTCTGCCACAGATTTCAATCCCTCCATCTCAGCCTGTTAATGAAATAGCTAGGACACACACACGCATACACACACACACACACACACACACACACACGCACAGAATGGGCATAAGCCTGTTAAGCAGTATTAAATTATTCTTCAAATTAAAAGGCCGTACCTGCCTTGTCCTTTTAGAGCTGTGTGTGTGTGTGTGTGTGTGTGTGTGTGTGTGTGTGTGGTATGTGTGTGTGTACGTGTGTGTGCGTGCGCGTGTCCATGTGAGTGATTAAGCTGTTAATTAATTTTATGTCCTTGTATTTAATAACCATGGACAGTGAAAATGGTGTGTGCGTGTGTGCGCGCGCGCATGTGTGTGTTTGAAAGAGAGAGAGAGAAAATGAGTGAGTGTGTTCTCTGTCTGAGGAGGAGACAGAAAATCCAAACAGACATTTTCTGAAGATTTTCTCAAACGTTTTTTGAGCATTCATCATGAAAAAGCTGAAGTCATGTCTCTACAAATGTCCAACTCCAACATCAACTTAATTTTGGTAGTTTTGGTGAAGACGTCTCAGTTGCTGCTGACACAGCTCACTTATTATTTTTAACATAGCTGCACAACACTTTGTTATTGTTTACTGACTTTAGATGAAAATTAGCATTAAAAAATAGCAGTATATCACCTTGCTTACAATATGTCAGTACATCACAATTTTCAATTCAATTCAATTTTTCAATGCAAATTGCTTTATTGGCATGACATGGCATTGCTTTATTATGCTTCAGTAGAACAAGCAAAAATATTAACTGTGAAGGCTGCACTTGCACATGTGAATATCACTAAAGAGTGGACTGTCTGCCTTGGCAGAAGTCTGAACTCTGAGTGAGTTTCTAGTTTTATGTATGATTTTCATACATTTTCCAAATCATCATATACATTGTATTTTACATATATATTTTTATCATTACTCAGTCCTATTATAGAACTAAACTAACAATATGCGCACTAGTAAAATAATAAAATAAATTGTAATGAAAATTGTAATTTAATGCAAGTTATATGCTTATGTCTATGTTGGATGCTTTTTGGCTTGTTTTTATTTTTATTTCAGTGTCTGTCAATTTAATTTTCATTTGACAGTGCAGCCAGTGTGTGTCAGGTCAGGGTCAGGGTTAGTTATGAAACAATGATTTTCTATTAGGCAGTAAAGTAGTTTCTGTACTTTACCGTGCTGTATTGATGAGATGGTTCATCAGTTGCATACAACTGGAGGATGAAGATAAGAGGAGATGGAGACAAAAGGAGGAGATGGAGGAAAAGTGAAAGAAACAAAAGTGAATAGGAAAGAGAAGGAGGAGCAGGTGACCTTTGCTTTGTGAATGAGGAAGGAAGAAGTGAAATGTGTGCGATGAAGAGAGCAGAGAGGAGGGAGGAGGTGTTTGTAGAGGTGAGAGTGAGGAGGAGGAGGAAGGGGGGGTGCTCAAAGGCATGAAAAGATAGAGAGACTAGAGAAAAAATGGAGAGAGAGAGGGAGGGAGAGCAGTTACACAGCAGGAGAGTCTGAGTGCTCTCCTCCATCAGAGACTGTTGATTAAAATTTCATTGGCTGAGGCTAGAGGTCGGAGGTGACGGTCTGTGTGTGTGTGTGTGTGTGTGTGTGTGTGTGTGTGTGTGTGTGTGTGTGTGTGTGTACACATGAGTAATAAAAGCCTGCTCTCCTCATGCACTCACTCCCTCCTGTACTCTCACTCTCATTGGTTAATTATCTTTATTTGTCTCTTGTTCTCTTGAGCTCCCTGCTTTCTGATTGGCTGTCAGTGGTTACACAGGTCTCTCTCTCTCCCTCTCTCTCTCTCTCTCGCGAGCTGTCTTATTTTAAGATTTAAAGCTCTGATTTGCTCTATGGTGTATGGATACCCCCATATATCCTGCTTCACTCTAACATTGGTTGCGTATATCCTCCAAAATGAACATTATGCATCTCCAAGGTACAGTTAAGCACATTATTACAGCAGCCTTATGTTCAATCAGTGCGTCTGGATTGTTTTAACAACCGTCTATAATTACCATTCAGCTTTCATATACATTCATATCAAAATGCTCAATAAATTCATAAAATCTACTGTCCATTTCTAGTCAAAATATGGCTGAACTGCTGTGGGTGGGATTAGCATCAAAGAGTATACAGTACCCTGTATTAAGAATATTTTCACCACTTTGCAACCTCGTCTGAAGGGACATGAGCTAAAAATGAGCACATGTAAGCTAAAAATCACTTTCTCCTAATCAACCAAACTCCATTTGTGAAATCAGTAATTTGACCTTGCAGAACACAGGAGTTGCTGGTCTGCTGCTGACATCAGTCTGTTAGTTTGTTTGTGTTATTACTGTGACTTTGGTGATTCCAAACTAACCTTCTAAAGTACAAAATAAGTCACAAAATAACACAAACTAACTAAATAATAGAGACCCTAGACTTGCAAAGACAAACTATTAAACCTATTACTTAATAATGATAATGGAAAGATTTGATTGAATTGATTTTATATTTAATCACTGAAAATGAATCAAACCTGGTGATTCTGATTAGTCAGTTGAAAGATGATCGGTATAAAAATGAATCAATGGTGATTTTTAATTGACTGCATTTTTTTGCAATTTAAGAGTTGGTATCATTTAATTTTTAATTTTTTTTATTTAATTTTTATTTTTTTTATACTAGTGCCAATACAAATTTTGGTACCATAACCAAAATTATACTTTTTCAATACTTAACTCTGAGGAAAGTTCTGTAATGTTTTTAAACACCAGCAGCTTAAAAAAAAAAAACTTTGTATGAATAAAATTCTGTCTACATTTGCAAAATTATGATTTAAGCCAGGCCATATCTGATCAAATAAATATCTGATTGAATCAGTGACAATTTTTTCAACACCTGCATCAGACTCCAGTCAGATTTTTGACTGTCACTCAGACTAAGATAGTTATTTATTTCTTCAGGTTCTGGTCACGTGTGGTTGGTATTTGTCAGTATTTTTGATATTTGGTAAACTAAATGATTAATTAGTTTAAAGAAATAATCACTGATAGATAAATTATTGATGGAATAAAGATTTCTTGCAGCCCCACACTGAGCCATGTACAGTTTTTCCAGACTGATATTCTGTCAGATCCAAGTCTGAGAGATTCCAGTGATTCTTCCATGAGGTCTCGCCTCCATTAACCTCTTTTATTGAAGCCTCGTCCTGCTTTTCACTTCAGACCCCACAGGACTCTCATCTGTTTGTGCTGCTCCTTTTTCAATTACAGGAAGAGTGAGAGGATACCTGAACACAGACTGCACACACAAGTGTTCACACAAACATAGTGTCGGCTCTGTCACTGAGGCGACAGTGCAAGTTGATATACTCACCGCTGTGTCCGCCTTAACTGATTAACTGTATTTGTTTGTCTGCTTCACATTAATAAGACTTAAAACTAATGCCAGATGTTTCACCAAATAAGTCAGTGTCTGTTTATAACTTGTATGGAATCATTAATAATCTTTTAGAGGGATTAGATGTTTGTAACAGTAAAACTGAGCAATATGTTAATGGACTCTGGTGGCAGTGAGACAGGCTACTTAACTCAAAGTTCAGTGTGTATTTTTTTTAGAGCAGTGTGCTTTTAGTTTTCAGAACAACAGGCTAGCTTTATATTGACAGACAACTGACAGTTATAAACAGCTGATCAACTTACAGTCAATGGTCAGATGTGCCTTTTTAAAATACATTTTACTGCTGACTGCTATTGATTATCGCTAAGTACCTCATATAACCCGACTTCTAATAATCTGCACTATCCCTTTAAACACTCCACTTCCCATTTCAAAAATACAACCTCATGAGTTCAATTCAGCAAATAAGGTCAGCAAATGTCAAGATGTTCAGATTCTGTATAAGCTTATCAAAGTTTTATCATTTGCATGTTTCTTTCCAAAAGCTAAAGGGATTTTCTTCAGAATCACTGAACAAAATCTTACAGATTTAAAAAAAGATGCATTAAAGCTGAATGGTTAAGAAACTGAGATTTTTGCCTGCAGTTTGGGTATGATGAGCTGAACTCGGAGTCTGCTGTTCCCTTAACTCTACATCATTCTGTTTCTTTGTAACTCCACCTCAGCAGCTGATCAGCAGCTGGTTTTATTGAGTCACACACCTTAACCATTTTCCAGGAACCATTTTCACCCCATCCAAGCACCAGTCAGCATCGTATGTTGGTGATCTGTACTTTTTAAACCAGGGTGATGGAAGAATATCATGCCTGTATCTTCATATTCAGTTTTCACTGCCGACTTCAAACAAATCTTTAATGAACCAAATAGAATATAGCACAGAACAGCAATCAAAATATACGTGTGCACCACATGACGAACTGAGTTGCTTTTTTGTGATTAGGGTATTCTAGGGTCACCCCTTCAAAATCAAATAATTGAACATCCTTTACGGACCTGCCTGAGGAACCCTGATGTTTTAAACTGTTTTTTGCCACTTGGTTGAGATTCTGACAGCTCAGTGGATTATAGTGGTATTGGAAGCAGTGATACTGGCTCATTACTGCAGCTGGCTCTGGAACCGGTGCAGTGCAGGTATTAGGAAACTGGTGTCTTTGAAATGGCAGCTGAACATATGCAAGCTGAGGTTCAGGCTGCAAGAGAGGACAGAGAGTTGTACCACACACTGCTGTGCTACACAAGGTCAAATGCATCACATGCATCATAAATGCATTCATATGTTTGTATACATCTGGTCTATGTATACTCATTAAAAATATAAAAGTGACACTGTTGTTTTTGCTCCTGTTCATGAGTTGAAGTGAAAAATCTCTGACTTCTTCTGCATACATTAAAGGTTTATTTCTCTCAAATTCTGTTCACAAATATGTTAAAGTCTGTGTTAATGAGCACTTTTCCTTTGCCAAGATAATCTATCCACCTGACAGGTGTGGCATATAGATTTTAACAGCATGATTATTGTACATGTGAGCCTTGGAATGGTCACAGTAAAAAGTCACTCTGACATCTGCAGTTTTGAAAAAAAATCTTGAAAAAAAAGAAGACATTTATTAGGCACTAAACTGGCTGTTTCATACAGGGATACAGATAACATTCAAGTCATATTTTGTTGCCCGTACTCTGCCTGTGATTGGTTTACTCTGATATTCTTACCCTAGCCTTAACCAGCTAATGCACTCCTTACGCCTGAACCTAACCAACACAACCAATGAAGAGTACTAGCCAATCAGAGAGAGAGTTGGATGGGTCATGACTTTGCCCTCCTGGGTAAAAGAGCTATCTGTAGCCCTTTGTGAAATAGTCACAGTTCAGTGACTAATAAATGTCCCACGCTTCAAGTTTGGTCTTGTTACATAAATCCGTTCAGAAGTTATGCAACTTTTCGCCACTAACATGACATCAGCCGTCCTTTGGCTCATGACCAAACTTTAAACAAAATCATGTAATCAAGTCCACCTGGAAGCTATGTACCTTTTTGCAATAGGTCACTCCTGTTGCCACACACCCTTTTAGCTTATTGGCATGAACACAAAAACTTCACATAAATACACTTGACCTTCATGCCAAATTTCAGCCTCCTAGGGCAAAAACTGTGGCCGCCAAGGGCTGGGAAAGTTTTGTAGACCAACTGACCAACCTATCAACCTACCGACTGACTGTTGGAGTGACCTGTAAAGCTGCTGGTCGCAGCTAATAAAGCCAAACATGATTTAAAACTCACCTGAAGTACAAAATCCTGTGGTTGGGTAGTTACTCTCCTTTTCGGAGGGTGTTTTTCCAAGACATTCATTTCCTCATTAAAGAAAAGGCAAAGAGAAAGGTCACTGCTTCTAGCATGTTTAAATTCTTAATTATACATTCAACATCCTGGTGAAAACACAAGATCTTTTAAATGTTACAGCCAACAACATTTCTCCTGACTTTTGCTGTGTGTAATTTAGGGAATTCACGCTGTAAATGTGAGCTAAAAAATGATTTGGTAGATTTAACACAACGTGGATAAGGAGAAAACAATGTCAGGGCAAATTAATTTACTTTGGGCGAGTGTTTTGCATTGTTTTGATCAGACTGTGGGATATGCATTTGTAAGTCAATGTGACTCCACACAGATACTGCTGCAGTAACTCAAACAGAAGCTTCACACAAACTGCACTTCAGTTTCTAACAAAGCACCAAACACACTCTGCAGCACTGATGCTTGCTCAGACATAAAGAAGGCAGCTCGCTGCCAATGGCACCCGTTTGATATTGTACACACTCCGGAGCATGAGGCATTACATATTCACACACATCAGTTAAAAGTCATTATGCTCTTCTCACTCTTACAAACACACACATCCGCCGTGTACACAGCCGCATCAGCAAATTAGCTGAATAAAGAGCCTCTTTTTGCCTTTTCTTTTGAGTGGCTAATTAGCCATCAGAGCCCGCTGTGTGGAGAGAGCGAGATCCATCAAGAGGTAGAGCTTCAAAGAGCAGTTTATGGAAGCCAAAGCACTTTAATTAGGACCTATTTGTAGGAGAAAGCGAAGAGAAAAAACATCATTTGAAGCCAAAAGCTGTATAATGTGGAGGGAAAATAAACACACTCTAATGCACACACAGATAAAGAGAGACAGGAACAAACTGAAAGGATTAGACTCGAGGAGATGAGATCCTCATGAGGAGACTTTCTGCTGTAGTCTGAGGGGAAACTGACTCCAAATACTGGAACATCAGTTTTCTGTTGTGTTCACTTAACATGAATGTAAGTATGGCACAGCTTTATTTAAGATGAATGGAGATAATGTGAGGTAATGCAGAATCTACTCTGAAGTGTTGTATTGTTTGAGTGATTTTAATTGCAGTAACATATATACAGAATGGTTGATGCTAATGCTAGTTGCATTTCTTTAAAGGAAAATTCCACTGTTTTGCCCATTTTAATCAGTTACTTACAAACTGCATGAACTTTAAAGTCAAGATCACATGGATCACACGTGCCCCTAAAACATACATCTTCATATTCTTATATCAAATCCAACCATGTTTAATAATATAATATGATGTGTGCTCATGTAGGCTTGAGCCAACTAATTCGAACCAATAAAATCATGACATCATGACCATCTTGCTTCAGATGGTATGTCGGGGTTTGACACACTTTTCAATGTTCAAATCAAATTCCTCCCAAAGTGATCTTGTCTTTTTATCCTGTTTCACTCCAAAATGCATCAACATACCAGAGCTAGATACTATCAAAATGTTTTTTTCACCTGGACTCAAAACAACTGATGACCATTCTTGGAACTGCAGGTTTTTAGAAAGTGCAGAAATGACCACAAAAATACAAAATACTTCAATCCAATAGCTCTACATTGTTTTTAGTACAGATTTCAAGGTCACCTTTTCATCATTCTCAGTCCAGTTCACTCTACAGTTTTTGATCAAGGACTCAGATTTGTGTCAAAGAAATTTAAGGGAACTTTGGAACTTTTCACAGACTTTTATTTTTTCATATTTACTCACCAATGTTACGAGGCTACATCGGCACCGAAACCTTTTCATTTTAAAAAAATGTAACTTCTGCCACGTTTACGCCTAGCCTTCTCACTCCAGCGTCGAACCCCTTTGGGAAACACTGCTGCTCCACCCTTATTTGCTTCCTAATTAACATTCACAATGAGTCATCCCCTGATTCGTGACACACCTATGACACAGCCGTCTCAGATGCTGTGAGACAGGCTGTAGCTTGATCACTAACATCTTCTTTGAGTTAACTGTAAGTTGCAAGTTAGTTTTAGTGCGCTCTTTAAGGTTTATATCTTTGGATGCCAGCAATTGATGTTAATCTGCCTTTTAATCTTAATTTTGACAATCTAGTCTTTGTTGTCAGCTAAGTCAACACTGTATCTGTCCCTTCTGGTGTTTTAGGAAAGAACAGAAAGAGACATTCATTCATCCCTTATGTGGTAAAGGTGAATAACAACTGATCTGCAGTTTGGCATTACTCTTGGCCTGATTACGGCAGTTTTGAGCCACTCACAGCTGCCGTGTGAACATACCAGCACAGCTATAGGAGCTAACGGATACTGAATATAGTTAGCATGCTCATTCTGTTACCTGACTTGCTTCAGTCATAAATTTGTGTGTGAATGTTCGCTAGTATAGTTTTGGTGAGCCAGCCACTGACTTTAGACACATGCAGAAATTAAAAACGTGATGCTGTTGGAATTGCCAATTAATAAAAAATAGCATTATCTGGGAGGATTATGAGAAGAGTAGTCATGTTTGCTGCCTCATTATTTTTGTCCTGTTATCTGACTGCTTCCTGTTTACACCTGTATGTGCATGCCCAGTGTACGTGATGGTCACATGATATGTGAGTTCGGGCTTGTTGGTAATGAAAGAGATTATTTCTGAAATGGTGTTAAAATGTTTATCTGGATGGGGTTTGTTATTGTTTTTCTGTTTTAAAATGAAAACGTGTTAGTGTGGATGTAGCCTTAGACACAAACTCTGCCAGACTCATTTGGCAGCGTCAGCCGTCAGAATTTTAAGAGGCTTTAAAGAGTTTAAAACAGTCTGGTAAAACTTGTGTGGAGCAAAGAGAGAAGAGGAGCAAAAGAGCAAAAATGAGCAAAAATGATTAGACCTCATCATCCAAATGGTTAGATTTTATAAAGCTACTGGTTCAAGTTTTTCCAGTTTGCTGTATTTGTGTCTGTGTGTATGTGCTGCTTAGTAATACAGTGGAAACTAATGGTTATAATGATTATATCCACTGTTTTCATTGATGAAGGTGTAGTTTGAAAAACTGAGCTCATCTGGGGCAACCCTCTATCCCAGAAATGTCTTTTCTTTTTTTTATATAATTCCTGGAATATATTGACAGACGTTTCTTTGAAACCACACATTGATATATAACGCTGGAGTCACCAGGATGCGGCTGGAGTGAATGGTGGACATAGAAAGTCCAGAACTTTGACACCACAATCTAGGATTCACACCCAGACTCCTCTACCAAAAGTGCTTTGGTTAAGGGTAGGGAAATAAATATTAATGAATAAATTTCATGTCTCAAGTCACTGCTGACTTATGAATAATGTTGTAGTGACAAGGAGTGGATAGTGTATTTCAAGATGGCCTATTTTAGCAAAAAACATATCAAATACATTGTCACATTTTACTGATACATTCAGTATCAACATTTTTGAATCTTACCAGGTGGACATGTTAATTAACTACATTTTCTCATTATGCTAATAAAAAAAAGTATTTCAAGTCACCGTTATATTTTTCTAAAAACATATTTGCTGTCACAAATTAGTTGTATATAATCGTAATTTGTGGGAGACAACCCCATGACGTGTCTACTTATGAAGCTGATGTCAGAGTGGATCCCAGCATTTAAAAAACAAACAAACAGTCTGTGAAGCATAACTGTGCAGTGTCACTGTTCAGTTTGTCAGGTGGTTTCATGAGCAAAATCCCATTCTTTGACATAAAGGCAGTTTTTTTTTTCTTCTTTAAGTGCGTACCTGACATTTACATCACTCGATTCCCACCAAGCATCGCCTCCTGGCTGAGCTGCTTCATCTGTCTGTCTTAATCTTAAGAGTTGGGGGAGTCACTCATCTGTGCTATATGGAAACTCATGAATAAGCATGGGCAAAGAATAATTTTAAGACAGCGTTAGACGGTGTGGTAGGTAAGCAGATATTGCTCTAAGTCTCTTTTGGCAGAGCTTTTTCTGTTTGTGCAGCTTTGTGTAGGACTGTAAGGGTTGTTTTAATGAGACTTGTACTGAACTCTGTGTGTCTTGAATGTCGTGCTGATGAGTGGATAATCATTTAAGAGTGAAATAGTTTCTTTCTGTGTTGTGATTTTACTGGTATTAGTAAACCTCTGTGACATGTCTCCAGTCAGAACCATAAATGCAATTAAATGTCTCTCCCTGTTGTATCTTAATCTTAATAAAGTGGTAATTAGAAAACCATTTCAGTTGAGCTTTTACGTCTGACTTTTATTGGAAAAACATAGCAGCAGTTATGTAAATATCAAATTTGTCTTAAAATGTACACCAAAATCAATTTCTGATTTAAAATGATATTAAAATCTAAACCAGGACTTCTCAAAGTCCGAACCACAGGTCCACATCTACACCGAATGTCAGACCCAGCCCATATGTCGCGTTATGAATACAATACATCATGAAATGTAATGCTTTCTGTTTGGAAATAATTTTTTTAATTGATCAGCAGACTGTTAAACTAGGGCTGTCCTGGACTTTTCAGTTCAGTGTGCCACACTGATTTCCTCTATCAGCTTATATAAGTATATTTTTCCAGTAACCAGCACAAATTAATGCCTTTCTTTGTCATCTGTGATGTGAAAACATCAGTTTCACACAGTTGAAGAAAGTAAGTATGATTCCTTCTTCATATATCAGTTAATCAATGCACCACAGAGCATCACGACCACAAGCAAACATGTAAACACTCCGTGGTGTGATTTGTGTCTGAACAGCACGTCACCTGCGCTCCGGTTCTATCTCTCATCTCTGCTTCCATCACAGTTAGTTTTGTGGCTTTGTGACACAGAAAACAAGAGCTGTAACTTATTTCCCAACGACTTGTTTAACTTATCAGCGCATGTTATCACATTAATTTTTTTCAGTATCAGCTAAAATAAATATACATGAATGATCCCCCTTATTTATAAATTCTCATTAAATTGTTATCCCTGTGGATTTTTGTAAGCTTCTATCTGTTTTATTCTGTTCCTGTAATGCACAATGACTAAAGGGGGGAAAAAAAAAACAACTACTCGACTGAGGGTTCTCCGACTGATGATTTCACAGCGATCCTGCAGGTGAATGTGGTTTTAATATGGCTTACTGTATTTCCCTACTGTTGACAACGTTGTGATGGCAACGTTAACTGCGTTGTGTTTGGGTTGTTGCTGATAAGTTCACACATGAACAAATTTGCTATCAGCTCCTAAATCTGCTTTGTTTTCTCTAGTACAGAATCCCTACACATAATATGAGTGTAGATGTAAGATGTCTCAGTCAGAAATAAATGGACTGTCTGAACTGTGTCCAAGGGCACAGATCTCATTATAACTTGCGGGGGGACAGAGGAAAATTCAGCCTTCGACTTATCTGCTGTCACCTAGGAGTGGAGTCGCTGTCGCTGTTTTATAGTTGTTTGTGGTCAATACACAACTATTTAATATGAGCCGAGAGCAAGGAGAAAAGTAGAAAAGTAAGTAGAAAAGAGGTCGGTTTCACTTCCTACATTACTTCATGCTGTTTACAGAAGGTGAGCTTAATTTATGTGAATTACTGACATTAAAATAACCTCTGCTCTCAGCTGTCTTTGAGGTGGACACCAAACACGCCAAAACAAAACTCCATCCTAAAACCACACCATCACTAAGACTCTTTTCTGATTCACTCCAATCTGCAGGAACAATCAATGCACACATAATCATTAACTCAGTAACATCATTAACTAACCTGTGATGAAGTATTTGCAAATGACGTACACCACACATATTGACTGTCGCAGCACGCATGGCGTGAAAGTGAAAGATATAATTATTTCAAAAGCGAGGTCAATCTCTATTAAATGTTCATTTTAAGTTACATAATTCATTCAGAAATAAATTTCCTGTTCTTCAGAAGTTGGGGTGCACTTGTCTCGTCCATGATCAGCGCCTAAGGTTGTGTTTGAGTCAGTTTCATGCTGGCCCATCAGTTAATTGCTTGTTGGATGTTTCTTGCAGACCTTTAAGTAATAAGTTTGAGAACCCCTGATCCAAACATTTGCTGACTTGTGTAGGACACGTTCAAATGGGCTGAATCATTTGTTGTCTGAATGTTCCTTGGATTTTTAGAATCTGATTTCTTGTAGAAAGAAGGCTGCTGATGTTCCTCTTGTATTTGTTTTGTCAATGCTTTATGTGGCAATAACATGTGAAGCACATCATTATAGGAAGTATCACTTTACAGAATCCCGTAAATGGCTTAATTTCACCATTGTCCTAATGGAAATGTTGTAATAGTGGTAATAGTCCCATAACTGTGTGCATGCAAACACAGACGGAGCATCTCCTGCTGAACCCACTTCAGTCTGTTTGCTGAGCTTCGTCCTCGATGATCTTTTGTCTGTCAAAAGCTCTTAGTGTTTCCATCCAGAGCCCTCTGCTCTCTGCATTTATTATTAATGGAACTCAGCAGGCTGAGAACACACACACACACACAGGCAGGAGCTGCACGTCACTGGTAGCTATTTTAGCTCAAATATTAAATCAAACACTCAAAATATAAAGGGAAAAAAACATTCATTGAGGGAACAGGGGATGTTGGAGGACGTGATGGGTCTGTCTTTGTGTTTATCTGCAGCTCTGTGTATAAATCAACAGAACAAATAACTGATTGTTTTACAAAGAGACCTTACCTTAATATAGAATCTCTATTTGGACATTTAGATCTTTTAAATAAAATGAAACATGCTCTGCACAACCACAGCTGACTTTCACTTCAGCAATGACACTATATTTACCTTTGACCTTGTTTGACCTTGACCTTTAATACAAATACACAATTAAATCTACCAGTATTGAAAACCTTGAAATGAAAATCATATCAATCACAGTCTTTAGTGATCACTGATTTTGTGCACAGATTAAATACTAGAAAGTGGCATAACTTTTTCTTCTAAGAACAAATTATATATAAGATCTCTAATCCACAGACTGAAAGTTGGAGTATTTTTTTTTCCATTTCCATGCCAGATATTGCCATTATAGCGAGAGGTTCTATGGATATTCCTAGCATGTCGGCAAAGAATTTGAATTGGTTGGTGTTGGTGTTGGTGTTGTTCCATTGCGAATACAGTTAGGATTAATTTAAAGGATTTAAAGTTAAATGAAGTGTGGTTTGCAGTGATAAGATTACAGTTTCTGTAAATGGAGTCTGGTGGCTTTGACGGGTGTGATGTAACAGCTGTTTGTGGTTAAACAAAACATCTTACTCTGTAACAAAAAGCTCTGTCTCTGTAGGGATCCTTTCCATAATGTTGTCAAATTTAAAATAAGAATGTGAGCCGCTGTCGCTGTGTACCAAAAACGATGTGAATGCAGAATTAGTTATTTATTTTATTTACCTCTAATTTCAGCCATCCATTAGCTGAAGCTCTCTGATTGGATGTTTCAGCAGTGCTGGACTTTAGCTGATCTCAGTCCTAAAACTGTTGTTCCCACTGTACTGTCTGTCTTTTACCTTTGACTTTCTGTCAGCAGGGAAGTTGATTTTCTTCAGCTCAGTGTCTCATTGTTTGTGCAGATGATTCAACCAGGAGAGTTTCATGTTGAATGCTCCAGCAGTCGGTCAAAAAACAGCTTTTATGTGAAAAATGAAAAGGAGTGTTACTGACTGCCTGTGTGTGTGTGTGTTTGTGTGTGTGCGTGTGTGTGTGGGGGGGGGGGTGGTGGGGTGGGGGGGGGTTGCGTGTGTGTGTGTGTGTGTACATGCGTGCGTGTATTTTTCGATGTGACCTTTCTCCATATGGTGTGGGACTGAGCAGGGGGACAGGAGGTGAGCCCTACACATGCTATCAGTCTGAGCTGTTACCCAGCAGACACACACACACACACACACACACACACTGCAGGCCATACATGTCATTGTTACCTGATATTCATGGTGTGTAGGAGAAACAGACGAAGGAGAAGGTCATACGTATGATGTCAGAGGCGGTGCGTTCGCTGCCAGCCGTGGGTTTGATTGCCGCTTGCTCCTCTTCCACAGCCTCAGGCTCTCTCTACCCTCTGTCCTCCTCCCCGCCTACCTCCCACAATCCTCAGCACCAGTCCAGCCCCCACCAGGAGATACACGGACCTTTCTATTTTTGATTTCTAGTCCAAGTGAAAACAATGATACAGTGAAGCCATCAGAAATCACTAACGGAGATGGTTACTGTATCAAAGAGAGCTAATATTCATGGTGCTGTAGTTGTCTGAGAATGATGAATAATGGATAGAACACATAAAAAAGTACTGTGGCAAAAATATAATTCTACAGAGCCCTGGGAAGGATAAGCAGAAAAATATTTTAGATAGGAGGAAAAAAATTCTTAGTTTGTGTTGCCTTTTATCTCCAGAAATATTTTGTTTGTGTCGTGTGAGCAGCAACAGCCCAAATCCTTCAGGATAAAAGCGTAATCTCCAGCAACATTAATGAGGTGGAAAAACAGCATAAAGTATATTTCAAAGTACTCCTCTTTGTGAGCTTTAAATCCTTATAGTATTTTGAAACTGCAGCTGTGTAAAACAAAATGCAAATCAAATAAATTAGCTTGAACAATATTGGTGCTTCCCAGATGGCCAAGTTACTCAGATGAACATTAACTCTTATATTGAAATCTTTGAGAGAAAATGCAAAAGTTTTGTGAGAGAATGAAAAAGTAGGTCCTTTTTGTTCCGATCAAAAAAATATTTACTTCACGTCCCTTTGAGGGCTCTGTCAAAAACAATGGTACAAAAGTAGTTTGATCATCATTACCATCAGTCAAGATAAAAGTTCACTTACATCAATTGTAGTATTTGACTTAGTACAAATAACAGATGAGGTGGAGGCAAATTTGCCTCCAGGATCTTTTGAATTATGTTGTCAAATTTGTGCTACCACAACAAAATGAGGATATTGTCTGTTAACACAGCAACAAGACAGTATTGTTGCCATCAGTGATCGATCATTCAAAACTCACAGTTTACTTACCAGCTGTTTTTCTGAGTTTTTCGCTCTATCCACTGGTGTCCTACAGCAAATGGACCTGTGTCACATCAACTTCGGTCACATGATAACAAGTGTTTGTTTATGGTTGAGATGAGGTTGAAAGCATTGTTCTTACTAACACTGTTCCCTCATTTCAGTCACTCCCTCCCTGTTGTTGAGCCAGGGGGAGAGGTCATCTTTGAAAGGTGCATTTACAAATCACCTTTAAACACTGTTCCATAACCTTCAGTTTAGGATTTTTATTGTTGTGTTAGTTGGGTGTGCAATGCCTCTCAGACTGTTAGTAGCTTGATTGTGTTGTAAGCCCCAGATCTCTGCATCTGAACTGAAGAGCCAATCATATTATGCCTCATTATTCTACTATCTAAGCCATGCAGCTATGCTGTCTTGAAATTAAATACTTTGTTGTTTAAGTTCCACTCTGAATAACCTGATGTCTGTTTGATCATCTGCAATATCGTTTTCTAGATGCATTAGCAATGACTGATCTAATTTAAACAGAAATATAAAAGCCTCCTTTAGCATGCTTGAATAGATATTGTATTACAGCAATTACTGAAAGGAATAACGGGGCAAACAAATCATAGCAACTATCTGGACAAAAGGCTAACCAGAGGCTTTTCCTCACAGCACTTGAATCAGCTTTGCAAAAACATTGTTACCGGGCATCATCTGTGCTTCTGTACATACATGTATCTCTTTTTCAAGTTTTCTTATGAAGCAGTGTAACCCCCTGAAGAGATATCTTTGATTTATATTCACATGCAAATGAGCATCCTTAGGAAAAAATATATTCTTTTAAAGGGAAAAAGAAAGGGAGAGAAGAGGAGAGAGGGAAGTTCAGCTTATCGCCAGTCAACAGATGTTCAGACTAAATGTGTTGGTTTGTCTATCTCGTCACTGAGGCTGAGCAGAGCAAAGCTCCAGCGCTGGCCTGTCTGAATGGACCAAGTCAACCAGCTGCAGCTAAGAAAACACATTTCTATAGTGGCTGTAATTTGCTCCAATGGCAGAGGTGGAAAGAGCCAAAGGATCAGGATGAGAACCTTCAGCTGCCAAAGGCCTTTGGCCAAACAGAAGAAATTCATTTTCCATGTAGATACAGTAAGGAACTATCCTGCAGGACAGTGCTGGAGCCAGGTAGCTTGCAAATAAAGTGCTGAGTGGACAGTTACATAGCTGAACCACGAACTGGTCTGCTGTCATTGCTCATATGAACCAAGGATTTGTTTTCTCAAGTTTATGGTTTAAAGTCCTCCTGAAATGGCTAGCAGAGTATTTATTGGTTACATGTTCCCTGTAAAATATGCAGCTTTGGAGGGATTTGTTGCAAGCATTGATTGGTATTTACAGTAGCCAATAGCACCGTGCATTAAACCCCACACCCTGCAGCTAAAGCAGTCCATGGATGTAAGGTAGAGAGGAGAGGAGAGGAGAGGAGAGGAGAGGAGAGGAGAGGAGAGGAGAGGAGAGGAGAGGAGAGTGGTCCTGTTAGCTGAATGAGAGCTCCCAGTGAACACAGTCAAACCAGCAGAGAAGAGGGAACAGGCTTCAATGCCCATGTAATTTTCTTGCCAGGTTTGGCTCCTGGCAACCAGGGGCAGAATCCAGAGTGCAGAGTCCAGCCGAGCTAACCACAGTTAGCAGTTAGCTAACTTACATTAGCAACAATCCATAAACAACCTCAATCTCTGAAGCTGTATGGTTCTGTTGCCTGCTAACGGCAGCTAACAGTTATGGTTTGCTACGTTAGCATCAAGTAGGCTAGTAAGCTGCTAAAACAATATATCCATCACGAAAACTCTTTACTTAAGTGACTAACAGTTGAAGCTGAGCAGCCAGAAGACATCATAGGGGAAACCAGAAAATATTTCTGCAAGACAAACTCTGAAATGCTATTAAAAATTCTTAAGAATATCTATAAACACATAAAAAATTTAAACATATTTTGCCTTCATGGAAACTTTAAGGTTTAGGTCCCTTGATTTTAAAATATATCACTTTTTAAGGCTATAACAGCTGCATTTGTCATATTTGCCCTGGAGTAGACGGACAGAATTTCAATAAAAACTAGTGTTGAAGGTGTGAAAGATCAAAGCAGGAGCCAGATTGACTAAACAGTCCCATCTAGACCTCAAACGTGCAGTTGGTAGTTGAAGGTGAGAGGGGGCAGGAATTACAAAAAAAAGAAAAGTTTAGAGAGGAGAGGTGAAGCCTTTAAGTTGGAAAAGTAGGTTAGTGACCTACAGATTTCTGGCTCAAACCCCTTGAGGTAATGTGGCAGGCGCCCTTGACCAAGGCACTGAGGCCAGCACAAACACTGTGGAGATGCTGCTCTGCTGCCAAAATCTAGAAGTATACAGGTATTGGAAAAATGCACAGATGTCTGTGTTACCTCAGGATAAAGGTTGAACAAACAATTACAGAAATACTTGCTTATTTTTCCTTGTTTCTCTCTCCATATCTCCCTTTCCTCTCCTTTGTGTCTTTGTTTGACTTTCCCTCTGTCATCTCGCTCTCCTTCCTTCCTCTATTTCATGATATAACTTCCATGGATGGTTGATTTGGGTGAGCAGAGGGAAACAGGCAAGGCTTCCACAGTTCAGGGCTCCTGAGAGCTCGGCCAGGCAGCAACAATCAATCACAGACTAAATCCCTCTTCTCTCAGGACTGCTGTGTGCCAGGTGACACAGTCAACAGCTGCAGAAATATAAAGCCTACAGTGGGTATTTGAATTTATATGGACTAGTAAACAGGGTCTCTGAAAAGCCTGCAGGTGGGGAAAACTGCTGAATATATAATAATATATAGTAATAACTGTAAGACACAGTCACACAGTTAACCAACCTATGTTTGGATGAATGGATGTTTGTTCACACAACACACATTTTGACTTTGCGTTAGGGGATTGCTTTGACGAACGTCCTTTATTAGTCCCAGCAAACAGTCAAAGTTGGTTTCTTTTAACCACCATCATTCTCCATAGATTTTATATCTGCGTCGTGGGTGATGCAGTGCACATTCTGCCAATGGTTTCGCACTATTCAGCTGGTCTACATCTTTGACTAAGTAGCTTTAGTTGTCCAAACTTTACCAGACGTTAACCAGAGAAGTGTCAGATCAGAAAATGCTCATAAGAGTTGAGTTAAGTTAAGTTGAGTGGAGCTGACTTGAGTTAACTTGAGTTGAATTTGAATGGTCGTGTGGGTCATATTGGAGGCAGTCTTTAAACCAACACCTCTATGTGGTGATCAGAAACCCTTGAAAATCATGCAAAGTCACAGAGAGAAGAATTATAGTGCCACTTCCGGCATTACAGTGCAATGCCTTGTATTAGATGTTTTGTATGAGTTAATGATGGGATACATATAAACTGTATAAAACATGGACATAGTATCCATGACGTCACAAGCTAGGTCTCTGAAGAGCCAGTCAGTGTTGATGGTAAATGTAGTCAATTGAAGCAATGAATTCCTTGTTGACTGAGAAAACCCAATGTTATGTTTTGGCCAACAAAGTAATAGCTATTGACTAGGGTGTTGATAACACGGCAACATAAACGTGTGTGTCAGATTCCTGCGTGCAGTGCATCCTGGTGCATGTAGGCACTGCTGCACAGCTGGGCAATCAGAGTAACTCTGTTTTCTTGGTCAGCACACACTGACTTCTGTTGACTACATGAGGAGGACCAAAGCTTCCCTTCAGATAAGGTTGTTTGAGGTTTGACTCACTTTTGAAGCTAGTCTCAAGTTAACATTTGAGGAACTGCAATTTTTAGCACTTTTATTTATTTATTTATTGGAAAATGAAAGCGTGCTTTGGAGGAAGCTCAGCAGAAACAACAAATCATCTAACATATTTAATTATAGCATACGTACATGAAAGTTTGAAGTGCCAGTGGGAGCTTCAACAGCAGTAAATGGTTTTGGCACTGAGTTATGAGTAGAGTAACACCAAGACCTCTGAGGTTATACAGGCCATCATGTGCACCTGTATGAATGTGACTGTATGGCACTAGTCAATATAGCTGATGTGATACTAGGTTGTATAAATAAAATTGGCTTGTCTTGTATAAATGAGCCATGTTTGTTTAAGTATGAATGATACACTCATGTCAATGGATAAATGTGTGATGTCAGTGTTCTGCCTGGACTTCTGTATGTCAGAGTGGTGTTAACTCTTGCAGTAACACAGCATCTTCCACATGTAGATGGTGTGACTGGAGTTGTAAGAAACACTGAACAACCGTGTAAAGTATAGTTATGTCTGACTCTGGCTTCTTTTTCTTGCAGACATGTCTAGAGTTGGAGCGGTATCTACAAACGGAGCCCAAGCGACTCTCAGAGCTCTTTGACGAGGAGCTGGACTGTCTCTTAACACCGGCCTTCATGCAGGGCGGTGACAGTGATGAGGACCTGATGGACCCCCTCCTCCCCAGCCTTCCTGACCAGCCCAGCCCACCTCCACTACTGGTAACGCTCCCTAAGGTCCAGACCAAAATCCTCCAGGTGCCCAACCCCAGCAAGACCCATGCAGAGGCAGGGACTGAAACCCTCACACCAAAGGACCATGTCCTCGCAGGGGTCAGTGCCGCACAGCTTAGCGCCGCTGTTACATCCCTAACACCACCATCGTCACCAGAGCTCGGCCGCCACCTTGTCAAACCCACACAAACACTGACTGCAACAGCAGATGGTACACTAACGCTCAAATTTGTGGCAAAGAAGGTAGGGCTAGGGGCGGCTAAACTGGTGGCGGCACGAGCGTTACCGTCACCACCGAGCCGAGGAGGAGCCCTCAGTGACAGCGAGCAGGGAGGAGGAGGAAGTCTGGGAGGAGACATACCAGAGAACAAAAAGAGAGTCCACCGGTGCCAGTTTAATGGCTGCAGGAAGGTTTACACCAAGAGCTCCCATCTGAAGGCACATCAGAGGACTCACACAGGTAAGACTTTCATTACAAAGTCTGTGTTCATACTTCTTTTGATTCAACTCTTCTTTAATTTCACTTTTATTTTTATAAGTAAGGAGTGATAGTACATTCAGAGAAATATAACAAGCTGTTCTTTATCAAGTAAACGTCTTACCATTATGGATACACCCTTTCTGGCTGAGCTCAGGTTACTTCATTCTTTTTAAACTCCCAAATTCTCCCTGAAAATACTCCTGAATTCACCATAATCTGCGTCAGTTAAATCCATCTTCATCTTCTCACATGTCTCCTTCATCAAGCAAAAATCTGTTTCCACATGCCAATGCTTTGGAAAGCTCACAGCAAACAGCCCCTGGACACATTAGCCTGGTGTGTGGTATGTTTGAGGGTCACTGATAGGGCAGCTGTAGTTAGCAGCTAAAGCTGCATGTCAGTCCCAGTTGGACACGGCTGAATTCGCAATGTCATTTACTACCAGTCTATCAATCATCAGGCAATTACTGAAGCAGGGCCTTTTGGCACTGAACTGGTACCAAGACTCATGAGGAAACTAATAAATCTGGAGGATCATCTGAGAAGCAAAAGAGAAAGAGGAGAGGCACTGATCTCTTTAAAAACTGAAAAATTAGATGGTTTCTGCAGAAGCTCAACCCAAGAATGAGGTGAAGAATCTTTTGAGTTGTGTATGTGCTTGTCCTTACTCAAAGCTCCATGCTCAACAACACCAGTTACTACAGTAGTAGTAGAGTTACTACATTAACAACATTGCTATTGGCTCTATTTGAAAACTGACACATTTTTCATTATGTTGGTTGGTGTGTTAACAGTAACAGTGCAGGACTGTATACATGTATACATGTAGTTCCCTATTCTTGGGAGAAATGTAACTGGAAGAGTTGAAAAACTTTAAATTTGAATTCAGTCATGATTTTCTATATTTTGAGTGATATTTGGCTTATATCACCACAGTTTCCTGTTGGAAAGTCTGTCTGACAGTAAGATAAAGCAGTGAACATATTCTAAATATAGCATACTCTTACACTGATTTCTTTGGAGGTGAAAATACACTTTGCAGTGGACCCTCTCCATAGTGGTACATTGCTTAGCTTCCTACATCTGTGCTCAAGCTGCTTCTCCAAACTGGGGCATGTATGACCACCATCTACTATACTGACTATCAATAACTACCTGATACAAGCCCACCTCAAATAATACGATCTATTTCTTTTAAGATTAATTTTGTGTTTGTAAGTGGTATCCAAAGAACACGTTCAGTCTGTTTGAAAGTCGTATTTATTCATACATACTGAAAGCTGTCTTAATTGTTACTTAGAGCAACTTCACTACTTTTAAAGTGACTGGATGTCCCACTGATTTGGACATTCCTAGAAATCCATTCAACTGTTTTCAAGTCAAAATGTCTTCTGGACTGGACATCTCTCAGCCTGAGTAACTGAGGGTGAATCCATCACTTATCTGCAGCACGAGGCCTGTGCAGCCTGGTACCACCTGAAGCCAGCATTATTCAACTTTAGCTTTCACCACAGCATCATTTACAGTATCTGGAGAGGTTCATGGCCTCCAGTTGTCATCCTCCACTGTTAGCAGGTTCCTCGGTGTTCACCAGGATTATAGTACATAGCCTGCAGACCTCCACTGTATTAATACGGTCAACCTTGGCTTCATTAATCCGGCGTGTTACAGGCTTATATGATCCCAGCAACCATCGAATGGCTTCAAGTGTAGCATTACATTCCAGGACAGCACCTAGCATAGCCGGGGGAACCCACAGCTGTAGCTTTATTACAGTTAATCCAGAAAGGAGCAGCTAGCTTTCTGGTGGCCTGGCCGCTAGCTGCCATATCTTTAATCTTCTGATGATTGTACAGTTGAGTCATGTTAACCAACGATGATCTTTGAAAGGCCGAATCATTCAGTGAAAAAAAGGGACCCTGAAGACACTGCAGCATCTTCACTGTGTGTTCATGTGTGTGTGTGTGTGTGTGTGTGTGGTAAATGTGGGGGCGGAGTATTCCCTCCCGATGTGTTCACTACAAGCACAGCACAGTGGTTTAATTAGCTTAATCCTCTTTTTGGGTTATTATGACCATAAATCATTGAACATACATGTAGGGAGGGATTAACATAGCAGAGACTACAGGGAGGAGCAACTGCAGAAAGCCTGAACAGCATCAAGACACTGTCACATAGTGCACACCAGAGGCCAATATCATTATACTGTGCTCTGTCAGAGGTATGCATTGCAATTCCATATAATGTTGGCAATAATACTCATCTGTTTACTTTCTTGCATGAAAATGTTTAGTTACTGATGTGTTGTACCATTACAAATTAATTCAGTAAATCTCTAAAGTACCCAGTCGTAGCTGTTCTGAATGAGAGCCAGGGGTTTCTGGTTGGATGTCTAAAAACTGTAGAAGCCTGATAATTGTATCCTCCTTGTTATTCAAGCAGCGATCCAAAACTACATACTTGGCATCCGAGAGAGCAGAATAGATGAGCAGTTTTGGAGGGAGAGTAAGAGTGTTTGTCTATCAAAATACTTAGCTGTTGTGTATTTAATGAGATTTTTGTGGGGAGCATCAACTCAGTGTGCAGGCACCTTTTTTTTTACACTTGCAAAATGTACCTGATACAATGCACTTCACTGCAGCTCATAGGAGCATGCCAACATTTTGGGACACTTAGCTTCTCACTTCCAATATTTTACTGTTAGTCCTCATTATATGTACATGTGTAAAAATTGTAGACCCTTCTTGTATAAAAAGATATTTTTCTAACAGGTTTTAGTACAAAATGAGAGGACAACAGAATATCTCAAATTAAACAATAAAGAAGCTTTGTTACAAGCAGATCCTTATCTACATAAAGCTACACTGAACATGAAAAATTGGCTTGGCTGATTTGGCCTTTGGTGTTTTTTGAGGGTACAAAGGCAAAATGCCAGGGCAGCAAAATTTTCAAATAAAAGGTCACACAAAATTAACAATTGAACTCAAGGGTGAACAATGGTTATAATTTATGTATCCTAATTTTCTTCTCATTTAATAATGCTAAGTACCAACTTGTCAATTATCATAACCATCAATGCATCACAATGAATTTACTGTACAGTTTACTGCAGCACGTCAACTTTTTATAATGTCCCGTATTTGATTGGATCACAGAAAAATGACATTGATGAGCTGAATTCTAACAGTTGGACATAGACATAGAAAAATAGCCAGCCAACCAATCCCAAGCCTTTCTTATTTTATCCCAATTGTGTGCTGCTCAAACAGCCAAAAGAGTGAACAGCAGTCCACTGATAGTTTCTTGTCTGATTAATTTGCTAATTTATCAGACTTTCTTACCTCAGTGCAATCAGCACTCTCTTCTCAGAATTTCACTGAATCACAGCTTTGTGGCGCATCAGGATGAAATCTATTAAGTGTTCTGGTTGCAGTCATCTACTAGATTTGTTAGAAATGTGTCTGCTTTTCCCTCAGTTCACACCAGGCGCAAAAAGAAAGAGCCTGCCACTGGTTATGTGTGCAGCATGATGTTGCCCAATAATAACTAAGAATCTCAATTGAAAATACTGTTTAAAAACCTTATTGACAGCAAAAAGGCAGAGAAGAAAAAAGTAAAATCAGCTGGGCCAATGTAGACAGGGCATCAAGGCCACATATCAGTTTTATGAAGAGCATGGGGTCAAACTGAGGGAGCATAATGGGAATTCCTGCCCTGATCTTCACACTGATTTTATACTTTTTAGTGTGTGTGTAAGTTTGTCAACCTTTACAGTTCACAGTGTAGGCTACATTTACATGTGCCAAACATGTTTTTACCATTACCAAGAAGTCATGACTTAATGATATATAGCAAAACAATTTATTTTATCCATTCTACTTCCTAAAGTTCCTAAACTACAAATCATACACATACAGTATGTTTTTATACAGTTTTTAGATTACTTTAAATTTAGATTTCTATTAGATTAATGTAGGCTTTATGGACATTGTGAGTTCCATGTAGCTAATGTAGCTAATTGATTTAGGAAACCAAAAAAAAAACTAAACTAAAAAAAAAAACACTGGCATGGCCACTCCAGCTTGAGTCTGACTTACAGAGACCTCAACCCCCACCCCACCCCACCCCCACCCTCAGTGGGTACCAGCACAGCCTCATGTGGATTCAGGATAAACCCCGCTGTAACCCCAGACCTCCATATATACCTCTGTACTCCTCCACACCCACTGATTCCAACCTCCAACCTGCTCCCTCTCTCTCTCCTCCACTTGTTCATTCAGTTTGGGTTGCCAAGCAACTGCATCACACTCCTCCATAATTGGTTGGTGGCTGGTTGATTGTCCATGCCTGTTAATCTCTCTCTCTCTCTCTCTCTCTCACTCTCACCCACCCCCCTCTCTCTCTTTCTCTCAGTTGCTAGGTGACTTTATCACGCATCCTTGCCTTGCTGTGCTATAATTGGCTGGCGTCATGGTTGCTGTGGCGTCAGGCCCAAGCTGGCCTTGCTTCATTCCTCCAACACTGTCTGTGTGTGTGTGTGTGTGTGTGTGTCTGTCTGTATGTGTGTTTGAGGTTTGAGGGGGGTCCTATTGAAGGAAGATGGGGTGCTCTGGCCAATTACAGAAGACGGGTGTGAAACGGCCGCCTGTCTGGCACCTGCGGCCCCCACTCGTACCCCACATCCACACACACACACACATGCAGGTTGAGAGTGTAGCATTTCTCCAACAGGATAAGCTGCCAAGTGGTTTGCTATTGTATGTTGAAAATATTGGTCCTGTATTCATTCCTGAGTGAGAGGGACTCTGTGGAGCGAGTAGGAGGATTCACACATACAGATACTACAGCTGAAGGCTCAACATGGATGATTTTTGGTTCTTTACAGAAGTAATCTGTTGTAGAACCACATTTTTCACTAGCTGTTCATAAAAAACTTACCTTCAATATATGTGTAGCTCTTGCACTGATTGAGATTGTCATGGTCTCTCCCAACTTAATTAATCTCTTTTATTAACTACCACAATTGAGATGAATTACAAATAACAAGAATAAAGAAATAAAAACTAATTCTTGAGTCTTCACTATTGCAACCCAACCAATACACCAGGACGCTACTGGCACCAGCATCTACTTGTGGGAGTTTTATGTTATCTTGTTTTTTGACCCTGTGAAAATCCAAACAGCAGCATATTGAACTAATTGAAGCCAATAAAGGGAGGCCTGAGAAATACTTGTGTGTAGGGGAGTTACAGAAATCTAAACATGACAAAAATAAAGTCATGGACGAAATCCTAAAAGTATAGGCATAATCTTATTCATGTTGGAAAAAACATGACTGAACAATCTTCTTAACTAGTACGAATATCTCAAATTTGTACTTAAGTAAATGTACTTAGTTACTCTCCACCACTGCAGTGACAATATGGACTGAAGGGCTGCTCAAACACTTTCCCCGGTGAGTTCCTCAAGCTCCTCCAGGGGGATCTGAGACATGCTGGTAGATGGAGCCTCTCCCCCCGGGTTTGTGCTCCTCCTCCGAGGGGAGGCAGCCTCACTTGGTGTCTGAACCACCTCAATGGGCTCCTCTTAATTGGAAGGAGCAGTAACTCAATAACAAGGACTCGCTGAATGCACAGCTGCCCTGCAGATAAACCTCATCTGACTCACTTGGATCTGCTTTCTCATACTTTTCATCACACAAACCTTGTGGCCATATGCGTCAGGATTTCTTCCTTCATTATCATGATCTGATACAAAGCCTTCATCACTGCAGCTGATGCACCTAATTGGGAGTCAAGCTCACAACCCTTTGTAATGACTCATTAGGCTTTCATAGTCTACGATGAGGATTTGACAGCATGCCAATGTCTAAAAGAGCACTCCACAGATTTACCATTGCACTAGTAACTATGATTGCATGCACACTAATTTCATACAATTATTCACAATATGAAAATATTCTGAATTTGATACACATAATATAATATATATAGGATATGCCAATTTTATTCAGGTTTTAGGGGCATTCTTTCAGCATGTACATATATTCAGAATATGCATCTCCACTGATGACTTTTCCACAGTTAGCAAGGCTCGGGTAGTGATGCATGTACTAAACAAAAGTCTACATTTCTGGTCTCAAGAAGAAACACACCTACTTTAAAACATTATGAAAGACTTGGACATCAACAGGTTTTCAGATATGCATCATATATATGTAAATATACACAGGGTTGGGTCAGATTACTTTGAAATGCAGTCAGTTTCAGAATGTAAACTACATGGCACTTTTTGTCATTTGTAATGTAATCCAATGGATTAGAAAAAGAAGTAACTTAATCTGAATACTTTTGGATAAATTTTGGATTACTTAAAAGTCAAACATTAAAAATATTGCACCTTACACTAAAACACTGGATCCAGCCACAGAATTTTTAGTTCCACAAATATTCTTTTTATTTCTTTTTATAAATAAATTAAAATAAAATATATATTTTCCATAGGTTTGTTTTTTGTGCAGTAGCTGCCTAAGAAACTCTATATTTATTAGACACACTTTATCATAATTTTAAAATGACCATATTATAAAGATGTCATCAAAAATGTAATCAGGTAATCCTGGACAATGTAAATCTAATTACACATTTTTCATTTTTCATAATCTCATTATGTAATCCTGATGACATGTAATCCATATGCATGATTATGTTAATAGAAATATGCATGTAAATGGGAATATTAGTGGAATACTCATTTTCATTAGTCAATTCAACATCTTCATAAGAATACTGTCTTTTTTGGAATAAGGTCAAAATAGGTCAAAAACCAGAATGTTTTGTGCCTGTAAACAATTCCAGGATTCATGATGCACGGTCCTTAAGAAAGGTATTGATATTGATGCAACAAAACCAGAGATTTTATTCCTGGTATTCTTCTAACTTTAATTGGCACCTACATTACCCACAAGGCAACTTGACTGCAAAGAGCTCTGTTTGAGTTTTTGGCCTTGAGCTGCTGACATGAGGAGCAGAGCCACAGAAGTCTGGTAAGCTCACACGTGAAATTTTTAACCAAAGCTTTTAAAAAAATGAAAAAAAATGAAACACACACACACACACACACACACACACACACACATATATATATATATATATATATATATAAATAGTGTGTTTCCTCCAACGTGAATATTTTCAGGAGGGTGTGAGAAGATAACACAAAAAAAGCACCAGTGACTTAATCTAAGATTTCATGTCATTGCTCAAGTTTCTTTCATTTAAGGCTTCAGAAGAGGCTCTATACACCTACTATGCAGTAAAAGTCCTTAACACCTGTAAACAGACTTTGATATATAAAATTGGTGGAGTTACTGATCAAACACTCAGAGCATGTTTAAGCTTTTCAGAAAGGCCAATCAACATAACCCTCAAAAGCTCAAAAACAAGTGCAGCAGAGAAGATCTGAACTCTGGTCTTATCCTCAAACAAATCAGAAAGTGGCAGAGGAAGACCTGTCTCCAAAAATGCACAATGGTGAGACAGCAACAAAACTCTAATCCCTGTTGTGGAAATCAGCAACCGACTGCACGAGATTTGACTGGAGAATTTGAATATGCAAATCCAAGAGAGCACAGCTCGTGATCTGGAATTCATTTAGTGCGAGAAAAACTGCGTCACCTTGTAGTCAACGTTGTGTTTGTGGATGAAAGACGACTCCGATCAAAGAGACACGGGAACCGGGGGGAAATAAAGAGGAACAGGGCATCATTCACAGTTGGATGTTCCTGTAGCACATCATCTTTTACGTGTTGTTGCATCACCTCGCTCTCAGAGCTGCTCTGCACCTCAGATATTAGTTCATGTGAAGGTGTACTTTCTACAGCTTCTCATATTTTGGCATGATGATTCAAGACGGGAACTTAAGGCAATTACAGTTAAGAAAAGCAACTTAACATTTGGTACACCTGTTGGTATGTAATACAGGTATGGGACTTCTGGCTAAACAGCTAAATCAAAATAGGAAGCTTTTTTAAATTAAATCAAAATGATGTGCATTTCCTTCACTAGTGCATAAAAATATTCTAAAGAAAGTTTAACAATTCCTCTCTTTCTATGGGGATTCATTCCAATTCATTACTTTCTACCTGAAGTGGCACTTAGCCTGATAATCATACTGAAGTGTCATTTTGTTTTCGCTTCATTATTCGCCTGTCATTCTGTCCATTTAGGCTGATTTCTCTTTAGGAAAGTCTCTTAATTTCCTTAACCAATCACAAGCAAGTGACCTAACTGTCTCATCAGCATCATTCAGTCGACACAAAAGCTGCATTAGCGGTTGCTAGGAGCAGTTAATATTTTTCTCAATCTAACCCAAATTCGTTATAATTGCTCTGGCTCCGGCACAGAAAGATGACAATCCAAATTGTTCATCCTGCCAACAAAGTTCTGATTGGCTTTACAGTTTTTCCAGCCAGGGAAAGAGACATCAGTGACCACAACACCTGACATGTTTGAGTCACTGACAAATAAGATGTGGGTGGCAATGTAGAGATCTGGAGCGTCTTTTCCAATTGGTGTTTACAAACGCGACATCAATTCTTCGTGGTTCTTTCTTGCAACTTGATTTGATGCTGTCGGATTCAAACAAAGTGGACTGGGAGAATTAAGTGTCAACTTGTTGAGGATGGACAGTGTTAATGTAAGCTTATTCAGGAAATGGTGGGGAATTAATTAATTTGTGACACACTCTATGAATAACATGTTTTTTAATCTTTGGGCTATGTGTACGGTATTGAGGTATTTTTAAGTCAAAAGGCTCAAATTCAAGTCATGAGTCATGTGACTGGTGTTAAAGTTCGAGCGTTTTTTGATTTTGTCAAGTCTTAAGTCATCAAATTGTGACTCAAGTCTAACTCAAGTCCACACCTCTGGTTTTTATTATACTGGTTTCTTTGTCGGGGGGTTGTTGGCCCCACCGTACTTGTGAATACATTCTTTTCTATCGCATCCAGTTATGCTTTCACCATATTGTGAAATGCTTCAGTTCTCACATTAGTTCCACTTTGTTTTGTATCGGTGTGCGTTTGTGTTTGTCTCCTTAAGAAGATTTGTGTGTGCTGTAACAGGAGTGGAGGGGCTGCTGGGACATCTGGCTAACTGACTGTAAGCTGCTGTATTACTCCCCATTAGGAGTCATTAAGACCCCAATTATAGTTACCACCCCCCAGTTCACACACACGCACACACACACACCCATACACATGTGACACAGAGTCACACACATAAGGGGTCTGCAGTTTGGCCATGTTTTCCATGGCCAAATGTGTGTGCAGTGAGAAAATCCTGTGCTTGAAAGTGCTTCCTCTTCATCAGTATTTGAAGTATTTGAAATTAAATTGATTTAAATACCAGTTTGGCTTGAGTCTGAGCAGTGTCAACTCCCTCTTTATTCATTTAAATGAGGCTACTGCGTTGAGGCAGTGGGAGTCCTGACTCAGAAGACTCTGAAACGAAGAAAATGTAGGGTTGTCAGCAGAAATGTCAAAGCTGGCACAATTTTTGCCGCAAAGCAATGCAGCATTATCCAAAATCACATCGCTTTGGCCAATCAAATGTGTGCATACTTCTGTTTGATTACCTTTCCTTGCTGCAATATAAACAGTGTTATACTGCATTTTAATTGTCAAGACAGAGGATGAAATGATTGCTGCTTTAAAACCTTTTCAGAGTTGTGAGAGTTGGTCTGAACAGAAACATCTGCACAGTGTTTTTGTGTCTGAGTAAGAAGCAGTGGAACTCTGCAAGCTGGACCACCTGGCATGTGTTTCATCCTCTCAGTAGTATCTGTAGCAACGCAGGAGAAGATTGCAGAAGCAATCTCACTCCTCCAGGTTTTGAACCAAGATGAACAAATTGGACCACACCAACTGCACGTACAAACAAGGTCGTGGCAGAAATGAAACCTTACAAAGTTTCTTGTGAAAGACTCAGAGAAACTCAGCAGCTGGGGTCAAACTCAGTGAAGAATGAAAAGTTTAGTCCGCCTAAAACACAGAACAGAGAATTTTTTTGCAGTGTTATACACAATTCAGAAATCGCATGTTAGTACCCTAATGCCCGTACTGTGACATTTTAAATAGCTCAGGGCAGAATTAGGCCAAGTATCAATTCATGTGACTCGCACCACATGAGGAAATTATTTAGCAGATAATCAATGAAGACCATTTTTAGGACTTCAGTGTGCTTTTGCTTTGAAAATTGCTGATAGCCTTAATGTCTGTCTGGTTCAAATTGGACAACAGTCTATCTCACCAAATATTTAGCTGTGTAATTTAAGTAGTCTTTTTATTTACTATATCAGGAAGCCACCACGCACCAGAGCAATTAGATAAGCGGACGTTAAGAAAAGCGCTCCTTTTACCGCTCTGGAGTCACCTGAGCTAAAGCTCATGTTGTTAGCTGCCATGTCAACATCTAAAAAGCAAAATTAACCCTCCAGATTTGTATGTTACAATCATAGCAGTTTCTGTATCGTGAGGATTAAGTAAAAAACCAAAACAGAAAACAATTACAGTGTTATTTTTCCCGCAGGTTATGTTGTAATGTATAAGAAGATTCAAAATGAACACTGTAACAAGTAGCCTACTACTTGTTACTATGAGTAAATGATTTACCCAATTTTCCCAGTCTTTTTTGATCCATTACTGTACCTGCAGCAAACTCTACTTTTAAGGGTACTGAGTGCCAGTTCACATTAAATCAGCTGGTGCCAAATTTTGGTACCAGAGAGAGCACCTGGATCAGATAATGATGCCTGCAGTCAGCTCCTGAAAACTTTAACTTAACCCTCCATGGACAGGAAAACTTAACATGATGCATCGACAACTCCATTGTCATCTTCAATTAGCCATCGATGGACAAGTTGTTTGAGATAACTGGGCATTTTTTACTGTGTGTTGATGTTAGCACAGCAATTTTACTAGCATTAGCTAACACTTAGCCACTGACTGCATCCAAACATGCTATTAAGCACGCTACAACAGTATGTGAGATTTATTAGTATGTCCGAAACTTTAGCATGAAACCAATAGTGTGTGAGTTGTATAATACATAACGAGAGATATCACACGCACCTCCTCCAAGACACGCTACAGAGTTCTTAATCTATTCCCTGGTGACAGGTTGACAGGCTGCAGGCTGTGAGGATGGTTTTGGGAGGGTATTTGGCGTGGTGTGGAAAATGCTCTGAAAAAAATGATAAAATGCTCTAAATAGAGTGCCTAAGTCACACCCCTTCCAATGTGCGCCATGGGACCTAAATTCTGAAAAAAATATGAACGATAGATTATGTTGGAGAGACATTTTAATTTATTTTGATTCCATTTGAACTGTGCCACAAATTTACACATATGTTGTTCGTTAATTTAAAAGATATTTTGATAAGTCAAAAAATCCCCAGCCCCAGTTGTTATACCTAGAGTGGAATTAACTCAGGGTCAAAGTAGCATAATCAAGGAAAATGTATTGTTTTGTTTTTAATTCTTATTATCATTAGTTGCAGCATTACCTTTTTAAAGTGGTGTATAGGTTTGGTAGAAGATCAGATTTGCAGCTTTATCTACTGACTCCGTATACATGCACCCACAGACAGAAACACACTCTCATGCAGGCATTTACACAGTCAGACATCATCACGTCCCATCTGAAGACAGTCTGCTCACACACACACACACACACCTCCAGCCAAAAGACACACTACACACACACACACACAGCTGGAAGGCTTTCTATCATGGAGAGATAACTACAGGCTGAGAACAATAGACCATCTCTTCTCCCATCTGGTGAAGTGGGGGATGAAACTTCATTTACATTTCAGATCCCACCACCTCGGGGCGTGCATGTGTGTGCATGTGTGTGTGAGTGCGTGCGGGTAGGGTGCTGGGGGTGGGGGGGTTTGGGGGGGGGGGGCAGAGGTATGGTGATAGAGGGAACAAAACGAGATTCATTTCAGGGTGAAAATGGGATTATGAATTAACACGCCACAGTGCTGAAAGACTTCATTTACAGCTAATTGAGTGTATTGGCTCATTGAAATGGCTGTTGTGTTAAAACTGGTCTGCCTGCCTTGCCCTTCGGCTGTGTGTGTGTGTGTGTGTGTGTGTGTGTGTGTGTGTGTGTGTGTGTGTGTGTATGTGTGTGTGTGCACGTGTGTGTGTCTGGGTTTGGAAAAAGCCAGGGGTGGTAACCTGTATATTAGTGAACAGCTGTACCTTAGATGTGTGAAATTAGATGTAGAAATCATAATAAAATGTGACACCCTCTCTCTGTCCCTCTCTCTCTCAGGTGAGAAGCCCTACAAGTGCTCATGGGAGGGCTGCGAATGGCGTTTTGCCCGCAGTGACGAGTTGACACGACACTACCGCAAACACACCGGAGCGAAGCCATTCAAGTGCAACCACTGTGACAGGTAAACATACACATCAGCATCAGCTGTACACATAAACAATGACAAACATATTGTATACTTCGCTTTTGCAGGACATTGATGCCCTTATTTGTCATTGACCTGTATTTAACTTGCATTACCTAACAAGCACAGAACTACAAAAACCAAAAAGCCTGGTTCATGCTCAGTTATAAATGCAGGACACTGAAATGTCCTGGAATGGTTGTGTATGTACCCAGCACAGAAATAGAGCCAAGACGTGTTTAGCCGAGCTTAGCCCAAAGACTTGAAGGAGGGGGCAAAACTACTAGTCTCTGTGAAAAGAGGAAAATATGTTTCCATATCACCCAAAATTGCCTTATTGACATGTCCTTGTCCTTATCATTGTGGGCCTGTTCAGGGAGTATAGAATAGTACATTAGATATTATGATATACCAAAGTATTAAGAATTCAAGATGGCATGATTTTCACTACTGTTCCTCCTCTTTCTATTAAACTGATATGGAGATGCTCTACTGAGACATGTTATGTGTGCAGCAAGTGTCACCACAGGTCTGTCTCTCTGTTGGTGGACAAGGAAGTGCAGGCGAGCTGAGAAATGTGGCATCGAAGGGACAAACATACAGGACTAACCATTAGAAAATAAATATGCCTCTGCCCTTATAATATTGTGATGATAAAGGTAAGACAGCAAGCTCTGCAGACCTCTGAATGGTTAGAGGAGCATAGAGTAGTGAGTGTGTAGCTTTAATGAGCGTGAGCTGCAGGCTAATTACTGTATACGGTGTTAAAGAGTGACAGTGCGCTGAACAGAGGACGAGATGAGCAGTGGAGTTGTTGGTCTGGCAGTAAATGTACGGTGACAACTCTCTTAATGTAAAGTTTAGGTTTGAGTTCATCAGTGAGTAAAAGTTGCAGCTTCTCAGACCAACACACCCTCCCAATGTGTTGTGTTGGTATGTTTGTGTATGAGGACCAGCTCAACCTATGCTGAGGAAACACTGTACAGTGGAGTAGGGTTGGACTGAGCAGTTTTACTCAAGTTTTGAGTGTTGAAGATATGAAAAAACGAATACTTAGTTCAGTGTTATAAAAGGGTAACTACAGGATTCAGTCTGGTCTTAACTGTAGCTAATTGCTGGGGTAAACCACAGTGTCTCATTCCTTTTTTTTGGTATGTGAAATACAACAAGAATAAGATTACTTAGGCATTTTTGAGAGCTAGGCTAGATTAAATTCATCACTGAGCTACCTCTACATTTAACTCAAGAAAATGATCGAACAGATATCAGGTAAGACAGCAAATAGGCATGTAGCTTATTTCAGCTATCTTTCTGTACACCGCTTGGTCATACATCCAAATCATATTCAGGTAAAGACTCTGATGTTATATGATGATAAACAAGAAGAAAACATTCAGACTCACTCTAAATGCATCTCATGTAGCATTCACAGGCCGTGTATTTATCTACACCAAATTTCAGGAAATCAAATTCCTCAAATAAACACTTTAGAGGCAAAGTACTGCAATCAGTTTGAGGTTTAGAAGCAACGTGATAATTTTCTTAAAGATATTTTTCTCCTTCAGCAGCTGTGTACAGGAGGAGCTCAGGTGAGCTCTTATCTGGACTCCTGGATGATAAAGGTTCAAGACTGTACCTTATAGGGTAGTCAATTTAATGATAAGGAATGTTATTATCTGAAATTAAGTGAGTTCCTAATGGATTTACATTATGTGGCAGCCACAGGAATGCATGTAAGACGAATGTAATTTTGTTGCTGCTCAAAAATAGACTATTGGCTTTCAAGTCATGTTATCTGGCCAGTGGTGGAAGATTTTAGTTATTTATCCTACGTCAATTAATTTTTTCAGACTGACTTCATGTCTGAACTTACAACTTGCTCGGGAAGTAGAGCAGCTATGGCTGTGATGATAACAGCTTTACCACATTATCACAGTACTGTGGTCATTTGATGACTACCACATGGTTGAGCTCATTACTGTCATCACCACAAATTTATTTTGAAGGGTCAATCTCATATTATTCTATTTTGCAAAGCAATTGAGATGAGAGCTACACAGGATAAGTCAGGAACACAACCACTAATTGATTAACAAGTCAGGAACGCAGACTCTGATTGGCTGACAAGTCAGAAATGCAGCTTAAGGCATCATGGGGTTGCCAGTGAACGACTTACCATATGCTAACAACAACATTTGTGTTCAACACAGAAGAATGGATAAATAATCACAGAAGATTTTGAGTGTTGGATGTATGGATTTGTTTTACCACCTCCAAAAAAAGACGCTGCAGCTCAAGGCAGAATTACAGTACAAAGCTTCTGAAGGGGACATGATGTTGTACAGATACAATGCAAGCGTTAGTTTAACATTAGCCTTTATCTTACTTCAGGGTTAACCACATCACTTTTCCAGCAGTTGGGAACAACAGATGAGACTTTTCTTGGGTTTGAGAAGCTGTGGCATTTATTAACTGAAACGCCATAACCTGCACTGTACTGCCAGACTAACAACTTACCGCTATGTGTGTGTGTGTGTGTGTGTGTGTGTGTGTGTGTGTGTGTGTGTGTGTGTGTGTGTGTGTGTGTGAGTGGGAATCACAGACAAAACTGCAAATTCTTTGGAAAAATGCGATATATAAATGCAGCTGTGTACCATTTTAGCCATTTACAGCATCTCTGTGGGGTGTTTGGTCCTCAAGGTAGAGTGTGTGGTCGTGTTTGTGTGTGTTTGTGTGTGTCCTTACTCATGCCCCTGTGCTGGCAGTTAAATGGATTCTGGCTATTGGCAGACCGGTCGCAGCTAATTGAGTGGCACCAGATGCCAGCTCCACTTTAACATACACTCTCTCTGTATGTGTGTGTTTCTGTACTACCTTCCTGACAACACACACACACACAGGCACACACGCACACACACTTTTGCCCTAGAGACAGTGTAATTGGCTGTTGTGGGTTCCCTCTAGTTTGGGTTTTAGACATAAAACCCTCCAGAAACCTGCTGGAAGCTTCTAATCCTGGCTGAGAGCTGGGACTGTATTAGCTCCTTTTTGGCTCTCTCTCTCTCACACACACACAAACAAACACAACACACAGAGACACAACACACACATATGCAAAAAGACCACAAAGACATTTAAATGCTAAGTCATATCGGCAAACACAAACATTTAAAAGTCCAGACGACGCGCTTGGATACACAATGACGCAGACATAATCTGTGTCACACTGGAGGCTCTGCCCACTTCAGAGCCCACATGAAGAACATTTAAGTGGCAGAAGTTATTTTCGGTGTCCAGTGCTCCTAAGGTGAAGATCTTGTTCACTGTCTGCATTGCCAATCTCTGTGACTGACAGTTGCAGCTCTTCAAGGCATGAAACTGACTGAATCATCTCTGCAAAGGATGAACATCTGTGACATGAAAATGTACAGAAAGAAGTAAACTTCAGCTCCTAAGGGGCATTTCAAGAGGAAACATTCACTCATAGAGTGCAAATTCTGTTATGTTTACTATTAACACTGTTTTGAAGCTTGAATCTTCGCATAGCAACGTTCACTGCAGCTGATAGTATTTAGAGTACAATGTACTTTACTTGATTAAACTGTAGGATGAATTATACAGTATTGCAGCTCTAATGTCACCCTTTTATCAATATGCTGCGTTTTCCATCCACAAGGAAAAAGCTGTTTTTGACCTTAAGGTTTTGAGTTCTCTTTCAAACCTCATTTGGTATCTCACTCGAGTAAACGCCTTCTGGCGCGACCAGTCATGGAATCTCCAAAACATCTGTCTGCCAGGAGACAAACGTGCCTTATACGGCATTATTGCTGTCTTCCCCACAACAGTCATTTGAGCTCCTCAGCTGTGCACTCTCGTGCAGCCGTCAAGATTGTCACAAATTGTGGATCTGGTGTCAAGTTTTTTTGTCTTTCTTTCCATCCAGGATAAGGCTATTGTTGGTTCAGGTGGGTGTTGTCACATTGTAGTGACAAGGTAGCACCGTGATGAGCTGTGTGCCTGTGATAACTGCTACTAGCCATTGATGTTTTTAGCTGTGGCCACCACTTCATCCTCTAAAGAGAACGCTGGTGGCAAGGTTAAGTTGGTTGAGTCTTACCCTTGCCCAGCTGCATGTGGGTCAACCATCTCAAGGCGGGAGCCCCATCCTCTCTGCATCACCTGTATGGGTGTATGCTCAGACATCACTCGTAAATAATGAGTGTTGTAAGCAGTGCTGCACTGTGGTACTGAAGATCCCAGAGTGCCACTTGCAAGTGTCGGTGGCCTCAAAAGCCGACATCTGTCTTTCCAACACCACAACAAAGTCTGCTGGGTATGGTGGAAAACCCTGATTTCCCCGCTTTTCAGTCATCTCCTCAACTGGGGGGACGAGTGTGGAGGCAGAGAGGAGAACGTGGATGATGTTAACATGGAGAGCCAAGTGGCTGTAGAGATTGCAGTGTTGACTGGCCAGTTGGTCCACCACTTGAATCCAGACTGAAATATCTCAACAAGTATTGGATGGACTGCTGTGAAATTTGGTGCAGACATTCCTACTAGAGCCCTCCACACGCCAAAAGCTCCAGCCTAGCCCTGGCCCAATAAAGTGAGAAAGTTTTCAGCCGAGATAGACACAAATAAAGCTTTCTCTCACATGTACCTTTCTCTAATGTGTGCCACACTTGTGCACAATAAAAACACAGGCACATGTTAGTAAGAGGTTAATTTAACTAGCAATGCCACTGACAAATATTCCCACAAATATTAATATTGACTGTCCATTCCAGAGAAGCATATGTATGTTGTTTGGAATATTACCAAGTTACATAATCCACCAGCAAATAAGTATTTTATGCCTACTTTTCCTTGCACAGCGCACAACCCTTGTTGTTTGTTGTGGTAACTGTATCAAAACTTTTAGGGACTCTACTATGGTTTATATATCTAATAGTGTGTTTTTCTTTACAAAAGGAAGTCTAGCCTCACAGAGCACTAGTGTGACTGTAGACTCCTAAGGTGATGTCAAACATTATTTTCAATGTAAGCAAGACAAACTTTATCCTGTCAGGGACAGTAAACAATGTTTATAGTTGCTATTTAGGAAAACTTATATCTTATATCAAATAGTTTCTCTATTTTAAGCTACAGTCTGCTCCATATAGCTGCATAATGACTTTACAGTTGGTGGATAGCAACAGCCTGTGGTGTACAGACAGTAGATGGAGGTAGACGACGCTGGCGTTGTGCCCTGCTGCCGCTGAGTCAAAGTACAGAACGCCAGTGTTGCCGCGGCAACCACTCACTGTCTGAAAGCACCTTTAATCTTGTTTTCACATTTCCAGTACTTCCCTTTAGGCTTTTTTGATGCTCAGATTACAAGATGGATGGAAACATGCTTAACATAGCCAGGATGCATGCTCAGCCTTTACAGTAGTACACACACACACACACACACACACACACACACATACACACATCTGTGGTGGGTGGAGCCCGACAAATATTACCATGAGAATGGCAAAAAGTGGCAGCCATGGAGAGGTTAACATTAGATAGAATGTTCAATCTGACACATCTTCTCCTGGGGAAACACACATGCGCGCGCACACACACACACACGGCAGTCTGTCATTAATCCTGCCTAATCAAGCGGGGACCCCCTGATGTTTCCAGGGAGCTGGAAGGAGGAGGAGTGATGAGGAGGAGGACAAAAAGAAGTGAGGAGGAGCAGGGAGAGTTTAGAGGAGGAGAAGAGGAGGATGGAAGGAGGGGCGTGGGGGGGAGTCGGGGTGTTACCAGCTGGTCTGGCTGCTCCACACCCCCAACAGTGACACAGTAACTGGCATGGCCATCTGTCCAGCCACACACACACACACACACGCACACATACACACACACATACAGATCGATGAAGGTGTACAGTAGGTACCACATGGCCAGACAACAGAGATGAGAGCAAAGTTCAACTGTACATTACCGTCATTTTCTCAGTAATGCTTTGAAATCTGAAAACTTGTGTGAATTAACATATCAAAGGGGATTTTGTCCATAATTTGTTTTCAACTAATGTTCTAAAAGCTGAAACACCTGGTGTCACGGTCTGTAACAGTGGAGATTTGTACAACAGAACATCATCACATACAGAATAAAGACACACCGACCCACTTTTTTCAGTTGCAGTCCAATTTTGATACCTGAATTTGGATATCTGCTCATAACTGACAGCAACTTAAAACCCTCAAAATGTTGGCTTTACACACATTACCGTATTGCTGTCTTGTTTTGTTTTGTTTGTTCCAAGGCTTAAATATATCCAAACTAAGGACACATTGAATTGACCACCTGTTACGAGTTCACTCACTTGCACACTGTCTCATGTCACATTGCGGCAGGATTCATGGTCCAGTGGAAGCTCCACCTGTACGTCTAACACAGAATTACAAATAGTCACAGAATTATAGGTGACAAATAAATATGGGGACTACTGGATATCTTTGTGGAACTATTTGATTCCTGAGGAATTATTTAATTTGGTTGTTGGCTTTAAAATGCATTATTACATTTTTATAATTCATAAAAACTACTATTGAATCTGTATCTATGTATTGATCAGTGATGTGAGCCCAATATTCCGATGACTGAATTACATAGGTATCGGCACCCAATACTAAATTTATTTTAATTTTATATATTTGCAAGCTAAAGCCCAGATTTCTGCTTTCAGCTGATTGGCTTTCAGTTGAATTTCTGTGGACAATGTTTTGCTCAACTTGAAGATTTGCAACTGGTTCCTTTGCAGTTTGCCTGGCTCAATGTGAAGCTGCACCCTAATTACTGTGCTGTGAATGAGACTTCCTGCAGGATCTGAAGACTGACATTATAAGAGAGAGAATCACAGTAGAAGCAGCCGGGAGACAGTAGATTTTGCTGCAGCATAGTCTGACACACAGGAAGTACACTGCTGGAATAAGACAGCCATTGGCCAACAGTGAACCTGTCACTATGGGAAATGACAACCTCAGAGTTAGCAACCTATGCACTGAAGTTACCCTAAACTGGTGGTAGAAACATTAAACAAGCTAGCAGTTATTACTCTTTTGTGGGCTTTAAGCCAATTTCATGCTGGGGCTCGCCTCCTCACTATGGATGTAAAAGTAGAACTGGATAGAGCGTTGGTGATGGGCCTCCACTCATTCCTATGAGACCTGCTCAGTGGTGCATTAAGTCATCTTCACAGTATATAATTACCCAGATTTTCAGCTTTGTGTGGCCCATAGAGCATGCACACCAGAGGCTTCCACCAGCAACTTCTTTTACTGTAAAATGACATAAACATGCAGTGTCTAGATTTTCCAAATGTTATTGGACCAAATGGATCCAACTCTGATTGTGAAATTAGTCATTTTGCAGGGGTTGTGATGCTTAAAAAAATTAATTTTACAGCTGCTTGTTTCACAATGTAAGCATATGGGAAAACATCTTTTTGGGCTGCTGTGCATCACTTAGCATAGTCATTACATGTTTTGGCCACTATGTCAAATTTCAAAGCCTAGCACCGTTGCTGCATCTTGGCCTTGGAACTGCCCAAGACTTTGATTGGTTTAAAGAAATATAAACAAACCAGTGCGTTTTTCACCTGTTTCAGACCTTTCTTCTGCACTCAATAGCACCAAAATTGTGGAGGCTGTGCGAGACTAGCTGCAGCAAGACAAACTTTCTATTGTACTTTATAGTGTTCAGCTCTGTCTACTTGTATCTGAATAGAACAACAGCCTGACTAAACACACACACACACACACACACACACACACACACACACACACACACATAATAGTCTTGGCTAATTAATAATATATAAAGCCTCTGGCAAATTGAATTTTTAATTTCTCATTTTATTCTCACCCACATTTTGTTTTGCCTCTCCTTTAGTCATATCATTTGTGAGTCATTTTATTGTGGATGTTCAGCTTTAATGTCCTCACAATGGTGTAATAAAATTAAAATACTCATGACATTGTCATTCGTATATTACACATCACCAGCACTTGGGTTTATGTCCCTCTCCCACCAGGTGCAGTCAGTGCTGAGTTAAATGACCCAGCGTCAGAAAGTACTGCCAGCCTGTGTGCATTAGTGTCCATGTTCACAATGCATATCTAATTAGTTTCTACAATAGTATTTCTACTCAGAGCTGGAGGACTGACTGCAGAGCCGTGGAGGTCTGGCTGTGATTTATGGTCGTGTTTAAGTCGTATTTAGGAAGTCACTGAGCTTGAATTCAAAGTCCTCTAGTCTGGGTTTTTATGGTGTGACATACTGAAGTAAGACTACTGAAATTCACATTTAAAATGAAGTGGTTTAAAATCTCTGTAGTTCTCTGCATTACTAAATATGTGTGTTACTGAAGCTGCCAGTTCTGTCTTAAATAAAAATTAAATAATAAAATTCTTACCTTAAGCTCTTCCAGTAGGCTTTACTCATCCAGTTAAATATGGCTGCAGAAACATATAGCAGCCATAGAAATAACTAAGAAATTATCTATTGAAACTTGACATGTTATCATTTGTTAAATAACAGATATCACATCACCCCCAGCACAAACTGATTCAAGTGAGGTGGAGTCACACTGGAAGGGTGTGCATTAGAAGCTAAAGTTAGCAATGGCTAATATACCATGTTTCATTGCTGTTTAATCCAAAAGGCTAGTAAGACACAGCAAAAAGTAGGGATGTGCGTGTTTAGTCAAACGTCTCCACCCTCACTAATCAACTCCTGAAATTCTAGTGGGTGAATCTAATTAATAATTTTATTAACATACAACACCTAGTAAGTGTTGCCTCTAAGATGTTAAACAGCTGCCCACCACTAGTAGGGGCTGCAGCACCAGCAGACAGCAGCTCCCTTCTCCTCGCACTAATGCCTAGTGGCCCAGATGTTGTAATCAGGAAAGTGGCTAGATCAGGCAGTATTTTGTTCTAGAAAATGAAAATAAGGTTGCATGTAGGTTGCATCAGAATTAACTGGCAAATAATCATTTTAATTTGAACGTGTAACCACATGTAGCACAGGCATGTGAACATTAACCTGCAAGGACAGCAGGCTGCTGGTGTTAACATGCTAATGCACTGCTAACATTAGCCACACTGTGTGGTAGTTACTGTCAGCTTGGAGTAAATAATGCCGTACACTCACAGACACTGTGATCCTGCTCAACCTGAAAAGTTAATGCATTTAGTGAGTTGTTGCCATGTTTTGTAAGATAACTGCAATGTTCATGATTCACAAAGTGCCACACATTTCAGCGGCATTTTTGATGTGATTTGGTCATTGAAGAATGTGACTGACATCTTGAGATGGCTCCCAGTAGTAGCAGGATAGTTCAGTGGGTTTGGTACTGTCAATAATTCTTAGTAAAATACACAGAGCCAATGTGTAGTGTAGAGGGGCTGGAAGTGTGGAGCATTTCCAGCAAATACACATTGCCGGTGGGAAGTTCAAGGGGCCTGAGATTATGGAGACTTCCCAAGAAATACACAGAGCCAGTGGGCATTTCAGGGGGCCTGGGAAATTTGGCCAATTCACAACTACTTGTAATATACAGAGCCAGTGGGTATTTCAGGGGGCCTGGGAATGAGGCCCATTCACAACTAATATGCGGAGCCAGTGGCACTGATCAGCAAGAGTTTCTTGATATATTCTGTTTTATGTAATTAAGGTTATTATGTGCAAACATCCGATAAATAGGATTAATTGCGGTTTTGCATACATGTTTACACGCTGCCATTTTTCACAACAGTCACGCTGATATGAAATAGGGCGAACACAGGTGTTAATGGGAGGTGTTTGTTTTTGGGTTGTCTGTCCATCCACCCCATTTCTGCCATATGTCTGAACAGAATTTCTTCAAATTTGGCACAAATGTTCATTTTGACTCAAGGATGAACTGATTAGGTTTTGGGGGTCAAAGGTCCAGGTAAGTGTGACCTTATATCCATCCAATTCCTGCAAACACAATATCTCTGGAAATCTCTGACAGAATTTCTTCAAAGTCATCACAAACATCCAGTAGGACCTGAGATAATTTTGAGGTCAAAGGTCAAGGTCACTATGACCTCACTAAAGATGCTTTTGGTCAATACTCAGGAATTCATAAGTTGATTATTGCCAAATTTCACACAAAATGTCTAAGAGGATAAAATTCTGCAGTGATGACATTTTATATTCAAAAGGTCAAAGGTCAGCTTCACTGTGACATCATAATGTTCAGCTCTCTATCGGTCCACTAGACTCCTCTGTAAAATAGTATCTAAAAGAGGGCTGGAATACATGTGAATATAATGATAACTTCTATTTTGTAAAAAAAAAATAAAATGCATAATACCTTTTTATTAAATTCCTTCAAAGTCTTATCTATTTAGATTATATGAGCCTGGAAAGACATGGATGTGAACTACAACTTGACTGGTTGGTGGAGGCATACAACTGCGAGGCAATAATTCTAGTTCTTTGCTGCTTCACTGGCACAGTTTCCAAGCATAAAAAAGTTTCCTCTCAGCATTTCCTGTCTTTCATTTCTTGTATTTTTTGTGCACAGTTAATGTGTACTTGGACTGATATTTGTGATGATTCTGACATGGTTTCTCTGTGTCTCCCTGCAGGTGTTTCTCTCGGTCAGACCACCTGGCCCTGCACATGAAGAGGCACATCTGAGGGCAGAAAGAAAAGGAGCGGGAGAGGGGAAGAAGCAAGAGGAGAATAGAGGAGGAGGAGAGATAGGAGGAGAGAGGGATGGGCAGTCGAGCTACCAACCGCCCGCCTCGTTCACCCCGTCTATAACCCAGTCGGCGGCCATGACACCTGCAGGGCAGTGCATCCATCTGAGAGGGCCATAAAGATCGAGCAGACTGACAGCCCTCTGACTGGAGATGGGGATTGGAGGAAAACGAGGAGTAGCTAGATTGTTGTTTTTCTTAATAATTACACACTCACACAGTTGCAATAGTGAACACTCCACACACCCGTCTTTGAATGCATCATCCCGGTGAACCCCGGCTGCTCTCATGTGGCTCTGGGGTCTTGGACACTGCCAAACCAACATATACTTAACTCGCTTGATGAAACATTATGCTGCCTTCTTTCTTTCTCTGTACTCAGTGTGTTTAAACCATAAAGTCACTTGGGGTGAGGAGATAGTTCAGTGGGGAAACTTTAAATATCCATATAGTCAGTTGTTAGTGCTTTACCGGCTTTTGAAATCAATACTCAACTTTTTTCTTTGTTTTTGAATGTTTCTCATATACGGAACATAAGAAACCATCATCTGCCGCAGTCAGCTTCAGTAATCTATGTGAAGAAAACAACAATGCCAAATCTGCCGGAGAGAGACTGGACGGATTGACTTCTGACAAAGCTGACAATCGAACCCAGGGCTTGGACACTGGGTGTTTCGGTGCACCCATGGGACCTCGGTCAGCGAGGTGCTGCTGCAGCTCTCAGGCTCTCCTCCAGTGGATGCTTGCATCTCTCACCTTCACTGAGACGCCTGCTGCCTCCGCAGGCCATCTGACAGAAATGCGCAGCGACACTTTCTTCCCTTTTTTTCTACTTAGAGGACAATAATTCTTCTTATTGTTGTTATTACAAAGAATGACACTTTGTTCTTTTCTCTCTTGGAGAAAATGTCTTAAAACTCACTGAATTGTGTTTGAGTAAAAAAAACTGAAAATCTAAGATGACTTCAACAGAATGTGTGGGATGAGAAGGAGAGCGTTGTTGGTCTTTTAAATCCCCATGTGCGCCGGCTGCGCTTCTGCAGTCTGTAAGCAAGCAGTGGATGAAGAAAAAAAAACAGAATCACACCAACTCTCAGAAAAGGGATTTGTATTTTTTTGGACTATAATAAAAAGCAGAGAGCAGAGAGGTCTTCAGATTTCAGTGCCGCTCTTTCTGCACTGCGATTCACTCCAGCTGAAAAACAAAACCCTTGCATGACCCTCCGTGGTCTCACAGAGTCAGGCGGAGGACTCGCTAAGAACTGGAAACCTGTTTTTTCTTCTTTTTTATTTGCTTTTTTGTTGATTCTGAAAGTCATCCTGGAGCGTTTTCACAGACTCTTAGATCCCATCTCCCTGGCAGCACTGCAGGGCAAGAACGGAGGCTGCAGAGCTGCTTTTTCGTTATTCACGTGGGACTTATGACGCCAACCAACCTTTGCGTGGTGGTGCCGAACAGACACGGTCACGCCGACCTGGTCAAATTTGCCTGTTTCGTATCCATTGACTGCACTGACTTTTTTTCCAATGTTATCTGTGCTTTTTTTTCTACAGCGAAAAAAAGAACACAATGAAAAAAAATCATAAAAAGACTTGAAAAAATACAACACAAAAACAATTCTGTCTCGCTCTACACATTGTATACAGAACAAGCACACATGCTCAGTCAACACACACACGCACACACACACACACACACACACACACACACACACACACACACACAGACTTACACTGCAGTTTCTTTGCTCACGGCTCCTCTTGAGATAAGACTAATAAGATTTAGGAAAATAATTATTAAACTAATGAACAGAGTTGGAAAACAAAACACTGCATGGCAGGCTTTATTGCAAACACACACACATACACACACACACACACACCAGCTCATGAACACACACACGCACACTCTTCCTGGAATTATATGTTCTGCTCCCAGATCTTTTTTCACAGTAGGAATTTAGCAACTGTTGTTTAGTAGAAGAGTATCTTAGCTCTCGGCTGGAGGTAACAAACGATTCCAAATCCTTTGAAGTGAGAAATCAGCTTGTTCTCAGTTCCAACAATCACCCACATATCCCTCGCTACAGTTTGTGCCTCTCATTTAATCAGCGTTTTTTTATTTCAGAGACTCGGCTTTCATCGTTGGTTACCACTGATGGTATACGCCACTGTTTTCATCAAAAGTAAATAGAAGTTAAACAATGGCAGCAGGTCTTTTATCAAAACTCACAACATCGTCAGGAACATGTCAATAATCTGCAAAGACTCTTCTATCCTGCCTCTCGTGTACAGTGAATATGAATCTTCAAGAAGAATCCCCATCTCTTCTTGACCCAAACTAAGATCTCAATCAAAATGTTCCCGTTAGGTTGCTTTCATTTTCCCATTAGGTTGCTTAGAAACCTGGTAAATCAGCGTTCACACAATGCACTTTGGTTAGAAACACTGAAAGTAAACATTTTGTTTGCAACTCCACAGGGTACCTTTAAAATTAGCTTCAGCTGAGAAATTGAGTAATTAAAAGTAATAAAACCAGCTTTTAAAAACTATTCAAAGACCAGAGACTTGCAAAAAGGTTGGCAATCATCACAGTAAGAAAATTCTTTTGTGCTAGCAAAGTAAATCTCTGCTGAACATTTTGCCAAATTTAACTTTGACCAACAAATAGAAAAACAAAAAGTAAATAATTTTAATGCTTTAGGCCTGCAGGACGGTTTGCTAACAGTTGTTTGCTAACTTGGTAGCTAGTATTGAAGCTAGCAAACTAGGTAGCTTGAGGAAAGGCGTGCAACTGTAATAAAGAATGAAGGAATGTCATTTTGCCTTGTTGTGACTGAGGACATAAAGGTTTATGAGCAACTTTCAGAAACCTAGTAAGATTCACCTGCTGACTTTTTAAAGATATGTTTAATGTTTGATGAAAACAGTGACTTTTATCTGTGACCATTAACGATAAAATCTTTAACGTAAAAAATGCTAGATGAGAGGTGAAAACTGGGCTGAGCACATATCCACAGCGCCTGCTTCCTTTGTTCAATGGTTGCAGGAAAAAGAAACTCGCCTTGCAATCAGGGCATTACTGATACATCAACACCAACACTGACACCGCTGCTCCATCCGCCCACCACCACCTATATGCCCCGTAGCACATGCAAACAGTCTAATACTCACTGCTGCAGACTGGTGCGGCTGGGTGAGGGTGCAGGGTTCCTGAAGCTGGCAAGGGATTTCACATCCCAGCATGCCCAGTCATCGTGCCAGTTGGCCTTGCCAGCCTTCATTAGGTGAAACAGTGAAAACATTCCCCTTCAAGGGGGGTTTATGGTGCAGCTTCGAACAATCGATACCAAAAACCTCCAGCATGGAACTGCCCTTTAGCCACGGGCAGAGTCTCCTCGGTCAGGAGAGATCAGCGGGAGACCGCCTCCATATGAGGCCTCTGTATCCAGCGGCAGCTTTCTCTACTAACTCTTTCTTTCTGCTAAACGCGACGTAAAGCAACCCACGTTTGGGATGAATCCAGTGTTTCACTTCTGATTTCGTTTCATTGTTAGGTTTCTGTTACAAAAGCTGTATTGATGGTTGTTTTCTTCAGCTTGGATGATGCAAAGTCATGCCAAAATGTTGAGACATGCAATGGGATGTAGAAAGAGCCCTCCTATACAGGACGTACAATCATAGAGGGATGGGGATTGTAGCACTTTTGTGAGGCTTTTGATGGCATGAATGTGTATATGTGTGACTGTGTGCGTGTGTGCGTGCATGTGTGTGTGTGTATGTGTGTGTGTGTGTGTGTGTGTGTGTGTGTGTGTGTGTGTGTGTGTGTGTGTGTGTGTGTGTGTGTCCATTAGGCATACTGTGAGGGAAGCAGTGATTCAGCAAAATGGTTGATAACAGATTTTTTAACTGCTGAACATGCGTGCAAACATGTGGAACAAATGTTGGTTGATACATTTGCTGTTGGAAAATGCTTTGAATCTAATCAATGGCTGACAATGTTTTTATTAGGTTTTTGTTTAGACCCTTCATTCTTTCATGCATTCATTCATTCACACAGGTCATGGAGCTTGATAACTCGAGTCAAAGGGATACAGATCTTGCACTTCATATTAAACCACACTAAAATCAGCCTCCTTCTCTGCCAGAGTAGTTTAAGTGATAGTTTTCTGAAGGACATTCAGGGCCAATTATTTTCTGTTTCCTTCTCTCCCTCTTCTCAATAATGTCAGAATTTTTCAGTATTTGTTCTGATTATTAAAAAACATGTGAAAAAAAATGTTAAAAATATCTGGATCTGGAAATCAGATCTCTAAAATACCATTTGAAGCATAACCATTTTAAATTTACATAATCAGCAGATCATTTTGCTTCTGTCCACATTGGTCTTGTCAGGTTTTGTTACCTCAATTTCTACTAACACCACAAGAGGACCTAATTGACCTTTCTAAGTCCCCTTTTACTATGTGCACCAGTAACAATTACTAAAGCTTGGTACCCAAAAGGAACCTCGGTCAGCCTTCACCTTTCCTGTTTCCTGTAACCTATTGGATATTTTTCCCCCAGGATGATGAAGACATGACCCTCCCTACTCTGCACCGATTGCCTTACCCTGTTAGTGTTACAATAACTCCACCCAATCTCACTGCTCATGCCTAAACCTACCCAACCCAAATGGCCCAACCAATGATGGCAACAAGGACTAGCCAATCAGAGTCAGAGTAGGGCAGGTCATGACTTTGTGCTCCTTGAGGCAAACAAAAAAATGCTTCCTGTTGTGTTCTAGGCTTGTCTGTGTTGAAAAAGAAATACAATTTTGGAGATGGTTGAAAGATGTTGCTGGAGGATCTGTAAAAATGACAGATATAATCACATTTTAAGTTAGCCAATGTTAGCAAAATACTAGCTAACTATCTAGGTTCCCCTTTTAAACATCTTTACAGTTTGTTTTCTTTTCAACATAGACAAGTCTAGAACATAGCATATCTATGTACAGAAAAGACAAAATGAGTATGGCAAAGAACTTTGACACAGGCCCTGTTGGCTGCCACATTTGTTCAAGTGCTGTTACTGGAGCACAGAATGAGAAGGGGCGGGACTTATGAAGCGTCAGTTTATGGAAAACTGACAGGATCAGTGTCTTCTTGCAGGATGATGCAAACTTTTGCATGTAAATTGATCTGCTTCTTTTAAAAAAAATCATGGTGTTTTTAGGTGAAAATCAAATAATGAAAATTCTGAACTGTAAAGTGCTGGCCAGCATGCAACAGATAGAAGTCATTCTTTTCCTCATTAATTAAAATCCCTCTTGACGTCCAACAGATCTTAAAGTCACTTCAGATACAGTTTCACATTTTGCCCTTCCATGTCTCTCGGCCTGTTGAAGTAGGTTTTCTGTCACAGTGCTGCTCTGGGTCTCCTGTCATTTCTCAGGCTCCTCCAGGCCAGCTAGCTGCCGTCCCACAGCTCTGATTAGCATTAGCACCAACGGGTCCTCTTCTCTCATTGCAGTTCAGCTAATGAGATAGCTCTGAGTCACAGGGAAACTGAGTGGTCTGGAAAAAAAAACAACAGGGACCTTGAGTCGGACCAATTCCAGCGCTCCATACCCCGTGGACAGATTTGATGAAGAACAAACAAAAGATCCTGTTAGCATAGAGAAATGCCAGGAGACAGCAAGATATTTGTCAAAGAGACTAAACTGTGATGAAGAAAGGATTTAAAAAATAATTTACCCACATTAATATCAAAATCATTAAATCAGCCCATGCAATTTATCTCATGGATTACAGATAAAATAAATTACCATTTATCTGCAGAGTCCCTACAGATGTTTAATCCACTGTGTGTCCCCCCCCAACCCTCCCTTTTTCTTCACAGTTTAAGTGCCATTCTTTGCTCTCTCCATCCCACCATCCTTACCCCATCTCTCCCTCTCTGTCCACAGCAGTTGTCCATGCACTATCAGCTGCAGGAATGCTGAATGCACATTTTACACATTTTGCCCAAAGATTTGCATATTTGCAAGTTAACTGCTGTGAATGTAGTAGATGTAGAGGAAAGAGCGGAGAGGCAGAGACGCAGTAAAGGAGTACTGGATGGAAGGAGGAAGGAGAGGAACTGTTTTTCTTACATGATCATCCCATTAAATCTTAATTACCAGTATGCTCCGACTCTTCATGCTTCATAACATTCTCAGTCTCTTGTCTACTATCAGCTGGAGCTGCACTCATTGTTCATAATGAAAATAATGTTCTCATGGTCTTATAGGGTGCCCAGTATAGTGGCGCTAGCAGCTTAAGCAGGAGTGAAGAAGCTTTAGTTTCAGTTAGCTTCTTAGCACACTGAACATAGCATCATTAAGTCTCATACTTCAGAGTCATAGGTGGGCTGGAGTCTTTGGAAATGTTAAACAGTTGACTGTGGAAACCAACCAACCGTCATATCAACAACATCTAGTACGGCAGCTCTCTAACATCAAATGGTTAGAGTTCAGAGGAAATTCAGAGGAGTAGTTCTACCCTTTGTGGTTTACTGAAGGCATTTTCACATTGGCATATTTGTCCAAATCTGGGAATAGTTTGCCTAAACTACTTGGTAATATGAGGTTTTATCAAAACTCAGGAGCAGAAACCGAAACTGCACCCACATCCACCCCAATTATGGTCGTCTGAAATCGGTGCCAAGCGAACTTTAGTATGGTTCATTATATCTGTGTTCCCATCGCAGGAACTTTCCCCAAGGACTAGGAACCTTTGGAGGAACACCACAGGGACAAGGGTCTAAATTAAGTTCTGTGGACTATTACCCCCCTGAAAGTCTTTGCTTTGGGGTTGAACTGTCCATAAGTACAGAAACTTTAAAGGTGGTGCTTGCAGCACTGAGCATTTCCGATTGGTCGAGTACTTGCAGCATTTTATTTCAGCCACCATATTTAAATTGCATTTACCTGCAGCTGCAAACCAGTTTGTTCTTTGTTCACTGTGTTTAGGGTTAGGGTTAATGTGGACTCACTGACCCTATTAGCAATGCTGTTAATCATAATCGACAGCAGTACAACTTGAATCTCCTCCGTGTTTACTTGTGTCATCATGCCCCACAAATAATGATAATGTCCATCATTTTATATTGCACTATTGTTGTGTAGTCATGTGCAAAAATGATGGAAATAGTTTTTTTCATACATCAGCTGACCAATTTGTATCTTCGGAGGTCTTTAGACAGCAGTGGAAACATAGATAATAATGGACTGAAGGAATCCTTTAGATTCTTGAAAAAAAGTTCCTGGGACTAAAGGGTGTGGGTACTTGTTATGTGAAAAGGTAACTTACTGGCATTCTTGCACTGGTGGCAAAAAATCAGATGTATGAGCAGAGAACAACAGTCAATTTGTTCACAATTGAGCACCTAGTTGACTGTATACTGTTCTGTCTTTTCCTTGTGTATGTCAAAACGAGCATCAACAACGCTTCTTGGCAACAGGCAGAAACAGTTGCACTTCCGTGAGGAACAAGTTACACAAACGCACCACAGATCATGGGCCTGTTGCACCAAATTTGCAGTACTGAAGCTGCAGTTTGCAAAGTGAGATTATTTCCTCCAGAATTAAATTTGACGTGTTTTACTTGTCAAAACTATCACCATACTTGAGTCCTATGCATGTAAATGTATCTGCAAGCGTGAAAGTAGACCAGCAGGATTACATGAAGGAAGACAAACAGACTCAGGCTTGGACTCAAACCAACATACCCAGTGTGAGAATGTTCTTTTAGACATCGTCGTTTACCACAGGCAGTTGTTTGAACACTGTCCTTTGAGGGCTTAGGCTCCAGTTTCCATAGTTTTCCACCATATCACCCTGAAGAAGGATTGTCACTTTAGGCAGCTTTTGTAAATAGCGTGAGATCTTACATACAGACCGCTCTGTGTGAAACTGACTGTACGTGGCGACAGCACCGTCTCGGACATTTCAGCATTTTTATAGATCTGCTTTAGTTCTCGCAAACATTGCACTACATGATCATACTTAGCTATTGCACTCTCCATGTGCACGCACTGCTAGCATAGTCTGTTGGAGCACTCTGTCAAATATCCACTTAACATTTGTTACACGTCCAGGATGCACTTTGTCACCAAGAACCATTTACAAGAGGTTCACTCACGATAGATCAGAGTGAGATATCAACTTAAACTTCCAGTCAAATGCCTTTTTCATCACCGTTATTCTGGGGGAATATGTTGTACTTCAGTCATGCTGTGACTTGGTTAGACTTTCTTGGTATCAGTGGCATCCCGGAGTAACTCTGTCTGTCTGTAACTGTGTTTGTCCATGCTTGATGTGTCAGTATATAAGAGATTCACAGATCTTTACCCCTCTCCTTGTGTCTGTATATTTCACCTCACCCACACCAAACCCTCTCCACCAATACCACAACCGTCAGAGCCCTCTGCGGCAGAACATGCTCACAGTCTTCAGATATCCAGCTGTACTGGGAAGTATTCTCACGAGCTATGCAGCTTGGGAGCTCCAAGCAGTTCTTTGATGAGACTGCAATAACTTTTCCACCTTGCCAGCTAAATGTCCTCAGTCGGAACAGTTTGTTTTAGTTCAGTCAACCCATCCTTGTAGGTGCTTTTCCATCTCTCAGTTTATCTCCGCTTAGTTAGACCCTAATGCCTACTACGTTCTTGTAGGGTACATAGAGTTTAAGAGCTACTTTTTGGAGTTTGGCCAGTTGTTCCCCTCTCAGTATGTGCAAACAGGATTGGTATCCAAAATGTTCTGTTTGTCTGTAGTATAGTACCGTATCTAAGGAAGCTTTACTGCTGATTAACTTGCTTTAATTCCTGTGCAAACAAAACAAGCTATGATTAAACTCTCACAGGATCACAGATCGTCTGCCTTGAAAAATGTGTTATTTCAAATTTTACAGTCTTCAACAAGTTTGGAAAATATTCAGAGATGTGTGGCTGACTAACCATCTGCCCGACCAGTTTCAAGTTACATTTTTCTTCAGAGGTGAAACGAAAAAAAAAAATCTCCTGCACACCATAAACAATTTATTTATTGAAAGCCACAACTTCATGTCCATCTACACACCTGCATCTTTTATAAAGATGTAGGAGGACTGATTTATATTTTAGCGAGACTTACTTACAGATAAATGATTACTTTCCAACAGGAAACAATTACAACAAAGTTAGAAACCAAAGAATCCCTCATATTGTTGATCACCTAAAAGTAAAAAAGTCTGTTATTCTTTCCTGGGTGGCCTTATTTTTTATACTTTCACCCCTTGTTCTTATTGGATATGGCAACAGGTTGCTGCTCACCAGCTGCTTTCGAGAGATCTACGGCAAGATGAAGAAGACACAAGACAACTTTAAATGTTTCTTTCAGTGCCAAACAAAAGTTTTAAGTAACTTTGGTTAAATTTGAAGTTTTAGAAATGTGCATTATGCTCATCTTGCTTCCACAAGTGGTTGCATCTGCAATGCATCTGGTGAGTAATAATATCAAAGTCAACATGAATAATGGCCAAAATAAGACCTACATTAAAGAGAAAATGGCATTTAAAAACTAACCCTGGTGGAGACACAGACACAATTTTGGTGCCAATCCTTATGCCACATATTGGGAAAGGTGTCGTCATTTAGGGAAAGCTGTATTTTAGCACCTTTATATCATTCGTACACAGTGAACTTAAACCATTACTGTTATGGGATCACAGCTATATATTTCCTGGGATGAGTTGACATATAAAGAAAAGAGAAGACGGCAGATGTGTTTTTACCTCTCACCTGTCCTACAGGGGCTCTGTTACTCTGATACCTTTCATATCGATCCATAAACCTTCACTCCACACCCGCCTTCCTCTCCTCTGTCACGTCACTTCTGTTGGGTTTTTTTTTTTTTTTTTTTATCTTGAGTTCTTTTGTTTTACTTACAATTTTTTGCTGTACAAAGTGTTTAAAATATTATTTGTATTATATGATGTTAGTATGGTAATGTTCTTTATTAAGGAAGAAGAAAATTTATTTTTGTTACTGGTCTGTTTCATAATTCTTTTCTAAATTGGTATTGTAAGATATCTATGCAAGAACTGTTAAGTGGAGCATTTTTATTTAAGAATGTAATATGTGTAATAAATGGTAGAATCTGGTTGTGGCTCTCTGGTATTTTGTTCCATCAAAGGTTATTTAGAATAACTTCATTGAACATTTTCACCTTTACATACTACAAACAGCAAACTGGTTGCCTTTTAGTGAAATTTAAAATATTGAATGAAAAGTCTGTGAAGATTCAGGTCATGGTATTAGCTTGGAGCTCTCAAAGGCAATTGGACTTTGCTTGAAGTTCTTGAAGATGTTTCACCTCTCAGCCAAGACGTATCTTCAGGTCTAACTGACTCACGGAGAGTAAACTGATAAATAGTCAGTTAGAACTGAAGAAGGCTCTTGGATGAGACATGAAACATCTTCAAGAAGTTTCAAGTAAAGTCCAATTGCCTGCTCCTCTCCTCAAAAAATAACACGTTTACCTTTGTGTAGTGCAACTTCAGACACATCTGTAAGCTACATGATGCACATTTGTATAAATACCTTGAAATGGTGCTCTTATCTAAGCTGCACATTTAACTTGTTCTAACTAACAGTGAAGTGAGCTAACTTAGTTAATTTGCTCATTTTGATGCAGTGTTTGCTTTGCAGGTAATTTGTAAAGCTGCTGCAAAACACATATATGTTAAAGGACAGATTCTGATTTATTCAAATCTGTCATACCCAAATGACACACATTAGGAGAGTTAATGGTTATTGAAATCATTCCTCCTGTCCACACTGGGCACGAAGCATCTTTGACTAAATTCACAGTCTTCGTTCCATGCACACATGCATTCTTAAGTTCAGCCAGAACAAATATGAGCCTTCTGTCTGACTTAGCCAAATTGAGTGGGTATATTCCAAATGGTTGGGATAAGGTCTTTGTGTTTTTCCAGAAGGATACATCCTGTTAATTGTATGCATGGACAAAATACCAGCAATAAACCTACAGAAGACTGCCAGAAGATGATACCCACTCAAATTGGCTACCTCAGACTAAAGCCTCATATGAGCTTTCTATCACATTCGCTCCCTGGACTAGCACATCCCATCTACTGTACCTTGACAATTTCTTCTGTATGGCACATCTGGAACATGTTACAGGTGTCACATAATGATGCCAGTTTGCAGTCGGTGCGTTGCTCAAAAAAGGATTCACATTAGTCATTTTCCAGTGCAGCAGAATGAAGGAGAGATGTGGAGGAGGAGGAAACTGTGACTAGAAAAAGGTACATGGCTAAGCAGCAACAGCAGGCACATGAAATCCTGATAAGTGCCAAAAGACAAAATAAATGATTAGGCATGGAATTAATGATTAATCCCATTACTGGTTAATCGGCAGCTTACATTCGTAATTAATTAATTGCTGATTTGGTCAATAAAATGTGAGAAAATACGATGGAAATGATCTTCACAGTATTCCAAAAATCTGAAGTGATGTCTAAAATCTAAAACCCAAAGATATTCAATCTATTATCATATTTAAACAGAAAAGCAGCAAAACTTAACACTGACAAGCTTGAACGAGGAAATGTTTGGCATTTTTGCTATGAACAGTTAAGTACTTTGAAAAAGGTTGCTGAATAATTTTGTCAGTTCATTTAACATTTCATCTCTGAAACTGATGCACTTGACCATCCTGCAGGTTAACTGAACACGTGACATCAACAGGATGGATGGGTTGTGAGGCACCACGGCAGCTGTAATTAAAAACATGGATCCTTTACATCTATTTAATACCAGACTGCATCTTTATTCGTTATTTATATGTTGAAATTGAAAATTGAAAATTTTCTTCTGGGACAGGATGTCTCTGGTATGGAAGGTTCAGCCAGGAAAAACGGGGGGGGTGAAAGGAGGAAGTTGTCTTTTTTTTTTTTTAGATTATTTTTTGGGCTTTCTGCCTTTAATCATAGGACAGTTGAAGACATGACAGGAAACGGGGCAAAGAGAGAGGGGGGATGACATGCAGCAAATGGGAATAGAACCAGTGGCCACTGCAGAGGACTGACAGCCTCAGTACATGACGCACACACCCTACCAACTGAGCTATAGGGGCGCCCTGGAGGAAGATTTTTTCAATTTAGTTTGCATGCCACAAAAAAGTTTAAATGTTGATAATAAAGTCAAATTTTCAGTATTAGTGACAAGTATGTTAAAAAACAAATCAGTGGTGTTTTATTCTTTTCACTTTATTGTCAACTCAAAATACAAAAGAAATCATCCTCCTCAAATTTATTTCTTCTCATGCCTGACACTTTTACCGAAAGTTTGACTATATTTTTGTCATTTGTACTTTAATCTCAAATTCAAAAGAATCGTCCTCCTCTCATTTTTTCCCCTTATGTTTGGCCATAATTTTCTTCACACTTTTCAGGTGACAACTCCGGTTTGGTTTTAAACATGATGAGGTGATTAAACTTCTGTAAAGTGGTTACAGCTGCATGTGTCCCCTGTGCCGTTTGTCCTCTCAGCTCTGTCCGTCTCTGATTCCTCAATGAGGAGCACCTGGCTGAGAGAAGTGCTGAAAAGCTCAAGTGCAGCATCAGAATACAGAGGCTTCTGTAGGTCCTCTTTCAGAGATCAGGATAAACTGCACCTAATTCTGAACTCTGCATTGACAGAGCCTGAGATTTTCAGTTTTCAGATCCAGAACAGCTAATCAGAATTAGTTCAATCCACTCTGAGTGCTTTAACTCTGTTACACATGTGCATGAAAACCATCATCACTGGAGCTCTGATATAAACATGAATCTGTGTCAGTGCTGACCATGACATTTATCTTAAAATAACTGAAGCAGAGAAATGAGTCATTTTATTTATATTTTATAAAGCAGTCTATTTTATTCAGTGTAGTTCACTCATTCATCATTCACCCAAAATGAATTTCTTCAATGTGCTGGAATCTGACCATATGTTAAATATGATTTTTAAATATATTTATCAGCTGTAACCTGACAGGACAAAATGCAGGTGACAACAACTGAAGACACTCTGATTGGTGATACTTACTTGTATATGTATTGCTGTTATCTAGGTTCAAAACTGACTGTAAAAAGTTTTCATTAATTCCTTCATTTTTAGAAATCTATTTTATTTCAATACTGTGCTCAACAACATTCTTTAATTCAAAGTGTGTAAATATTTCAACATGAAATTCTTTAAAAACACAATGAAGACAAATGCAGCATATATATATATATATATATATATATATATATATATATATATATATACAGTGGTGGACAAAGTACTCAACCCCAGTACATGAGTCAAAGTATAAATACTCCTGGTCAAATATTACTCAGCTACAAGTTGTTGTTATTGTAATGTCCTTTCCTAAACCTAATTAGGTACTTTTGTGCCTTAACTTACCCAAACTATGACAATCACAATGTTAACCACATGTGAAATGAGGCAGGGTCTCATACAGTCGCTAAAGGACACCTTGGACACCTTCTGCATGAGACACAAAGCAGCACACCAAATTTCTCTAAAAATTTTCATCTCAAGTGAAACAGAAATCTTCATTTGCATAATAAAACATGGCTTTAATTTCAGAACTGTCACCTCTTTCATTCCACTTGAGTTTACATGCCGTCACTTAAGACAAGGTGGACTAAACTCTCTTTTAGAATATAACCTTCCAGGAAATGACTGAAATCACCCCTGTATGGACACCCAGATGACTTAAATTATGAGTAGCATGGTAGCACATTATTCTTTCTTAATGGCCATTTAAGGCAGATGGACACAACCTGTCCAGCCGCTGGCAAGAGCACAGACGTGCGGAGAAGCAGCGTCACATTACAGCAACAGAAAAGCTCATATTCTCAACACTGCTGGTAATTTAGGTCTTTATTACAGATTAAAACAATCTCATGAATATCTATCGCTCTCCCCTGCCTGTAAATGGCTTCTCCTAGGCTGCTTATAGTGTCCCAGTCTTTAATTAGAGCTAACTTGTCACTGACTGAGCTGACATATACACCAATGACATGCAGACTAAATGAGGTAATCAAATAATTAATGGCTAATTGGGGATCAATTAAGCAGAAGTAAAGGATCTCATATACAGCCTATCAGCTCTGTGGGTTTGTCCTCTTACATAGAAATTGCTAATTAACTAATTAAAAGGGACTAAATTGTGATTGTATTTCTCTGGAAGGACAGAATTGATATTCACTCCTCAGATTTAAATCATCTTAACTGGTCACTTGGCTTTTCTGTAAATACGGGCTTTGCATTTCCACACATGCTTACATTTTCTTTGCTTACAGAGTGCTTAAGAAGCTGGATGAAGACATTTCAGCAAAGCCAATGCAGAGGATTATTATCATTTCTCAGCAGTGGGCTGTGTTGGCGAGAAAATGGGAATTCACAATGATGATTAGTGTGGGCATTTTGAAGTTCTGCAAGCTTATTCAGTGCTTGTCAGAGGTAGAGAAGGAAGGCGAGTGAGCTGTTTATAATCTTATTCAGCAGCATTAGTCTGTGTAGTGTTGGTAAGTGTTTACAGAAACAGCAGCCATCAGCTTTCCTTAACAGCACAAATAAACAGAAATGTGGTGAATTGCCCCATGGCATATTCTATACTTATCTCCCAGAAGGACCATGTCAGCTCATTTGGGTGACTCTCAGACCGCACTGTCCACCACCAACTGTCCATATAATGCTGCTTTGTGCTAAAAGAGGAAAAAATATCACGACAGCTGTGTGAAGAACAAAAGCAGCTCTAAAATTATTCATGATGACTGAAAATGAAGCTGGAATTTAATGCAATACTGTAACTGCAACAGCTTTGTTTCCAGCATCGGTTCAAAGGAGAGCTGGGCAATAAATCAATAATACATCGATGTCATGATATGAGACTAAATAGATGGGAAGCACTGTGGCGCAGTAGTTGGCACTTTCACCTCACAGCAAGAAGATTGTTTCCTGTGGGTCCTCCAGTTTCCCCCCACCATCAAAAACATGTGTACTAGCACTACATCAGAAAACACATACTATGCGCTACATACCAAAAATGTGTACTTACATAAAGGATAATCAACAAGAAGGTGTGTGGTAAGCGGTATGGAGGGATGATGGGGAGAAAAAGAACTGCCCAGTATAAAGTGGAGGGTAGCTGTCTCCACAAAGGGACTTCAAACTGCTTATACCATTAAAATACCATAAAATAAAAGCATTTGCAGATTTTTTGTTGAAAGTTTTGCCCTCAGAAGCCCACAGAATAATTCTAGTACCCTTTTACAACCAAACTCAACTCAGCAGTTGATAACAAGTAACACCACTTCCTAACGGGATCTGCCCACATATACAAGCCTTGTTTCTATACAGTTGGAGGACAGATTACTTACTAGTAACTCCAAAAAATTCCCTTTTTCCTTCCAAACCCCGTCTCAATCACCCTCAGAGGAAGCAGCTACATTCACACCTATAGCAGGTACTGACCTCCAGCAGGCAGCCAGTTGGTCCCTGATAGGATGCAGCTCCCTCACTGCTGCAGCCCGTGTTTGGTCCTCCGTCAGGGAACGGTGTTTTTAGCACTGGGATGCACTTGTGACAAGACAGTTCCTATGCCTTTCTCCCACAGCACAGTTCAAGAGCTGCTGCTAATCAGCCATAGTCAACCTGGAAAAAAGTAACTGTACAATAAAGAAGACTGATGAATGCTTTCCTGAAGGTTAAAGACATGTACCAAACACAATCAGCGGTAACATTCACAACTGCAGCAGGTATTTAGTGAAAGCCATTAGACCTCTAAACAAACTTCAGAGACTAACACAGCTGCTGAAAAAATGCCTTTATGTTGCCATGAAGCCTTTGTGAGATCGAATATTACTGCTGCATTCATGTGTATGCTGCATTTTACTGGTGTAAATGTTTTAGGTTGTGCTCATTTTGGCTACTTTATACACTGTTGGGTAATCTAATCTACAATAACAGCACCACGTTTGCACTACTGACAATATATATGGTATTTAGAGGAAATGTGTATATTAAGATATATGTTGTACATTGATAAATAGCCCTACATCAAAGGACTACCACTTCTATCACATGAGAGGGACAATGTTGGCAATTATGCAAAAGCTCAGTCACCAGATTTGACTTCCTGGTTCCTGTGTCAGTGGGCAGATCTCTTTCGCTTGTATTCTTGTACGTCTTTTAAGATACTTTGGACCATCTTCTTAATCAAATCATTTTACATAAGCTAAATACAGTCCCAAATGGAGTAAAGAGTTGTGGATGCAGTTAACAAAGAGAGATTTTGAACAGATTCTTTTGTAGTTGAGGCCCACTCCTCTGTGTTGGAAACTCACGCCACTGACTGTGATGCATCTGATGTTTTTGACAAGATGCCACCCAAAGTACAGAAATATCGAGAGGAAGAGCTGATGACAATGTCTACTCTTCAATTCATGATGTGGAAACAAAAGGACTTTGGCAGAGAAAACCTTTAAATCTTGTGTTGAAATGATCTCAGATGGTGTAACTAAGAGAGCGGACAGTTAACTTAAAAAGATGCAGGAACTCAAGACTAGTTTAGAGTTTGCTCATGGAAAATTGGAGAGTCTGGACTGGCAGTGCTATGTGACAATGGAAAAGAACAGAAACAAGTGAAGAAAGTCCTGGCACCCGTGATGGGATTGAGAAATGGATGGACTATTTGGAAAATCAGTCTCGAAAGAGCAATATCATCACTGAGCGTGACCATGAGGAAAAGGTTAAATGTCAGAAATGAAAGTACAAGAAATACTAGGTAATAAATCTGAATTTCAAGAATATTAAAATAGAACTCTCTTTTAATTCTGGTCTCTACCGACTCCTGATTAAAATATCTGGCTCTTTAATTGCTAAATGCTCCCATATCAGCCCGTTTACACCTAAAATTAACTGGTGATCTTATCTCAAGTGAACAGCTCAGAGTACAGGTGTTAGAGCACCCAAGATGATTTGAGGACACTTTGAGATCCAATCATTCAGACCACATTCAGAAGAGGTCTGGGCTCAATGTGACCACAGTCTTTCAGCGGTCTGTCCTTCAGTATGTCCTGGGCCACACTGACAGACAGCCTACTCAACATTATAAAAATAAAATAAATGGCGATGACAATTTCTTAATCACTTGTACTTTATTGAAAATTCAACATTAAATGAAATACATTAAGTTGTTTCTTACCTTGTAAAAAAAAACATTTGTCAGTTTGTTGTGGCATCTGGTGCTGGTAACTACTCTGTGCCTAAAATGTGTCTCACTTGCCAACATTAAGCAGCTGTTTGAACACGCTGTTTCATCTGATTTCATCATTTACACTACATTGTACATGAAAGAAGACAAAAGGAAAGATGATGGAAAACAAACATGAATGTTAATTCCTGGTCTGTGACGGCCTCCTACATGAAAGTCATACGTGTTGCACCATCCATCACACCAACCTAAACACCCTTACTTTCCACTTCACTTCATAAAGGGCATACCACTTCCTCCCTTGGCACTGGACATAAATCATGAGGCACAAAATCCTCCCACTCCAAGGAATACTGGGCTGGTCATACCATAGCCTTTCTGCAGTGCTATAGAGGTGTATATCATTGTTTGGTTAACCATTAAGAAGTAAGTGAAACTCATGTTGCGGCTATCCTTCCAAGTAATTAGCTACCAAACAGCCAAAAACAGTTTGGGTGCAACTATAGCTTGCAATGTGTGAGCAATGAAGACAAAGACCATGAGTTTCTTATCAGATTCCAAGACTCTGCTTAGGACTCAAGACAAACTAACAAACAAGTTAAAGTGTTTGGGATGAATAAACCCCAGGACACCTCTACAGTGAAAGGGATATTTGCATTTTGTATTTGTATATCACTTAGTAAATGACAAACTGAACCAAGCGTTGACTACAACGGAGGATGTTTTCTTATGCTGTTACTATAGTTACTACCACTGGTTGGCAACTCAGTGTGAGAACAACCAACAATATGAAGAATTGGAAGTCTTCCCGCGGTGGTGATCCATCTATTGCCAAATTTAAATCGAGGCATTTTTAAATTAATCATTAACTGAAACAGTCTAACCAGATGCTTGTCACTACCTAGCCAACTTTAGCCAGGCACAGAGTGAGCTGAAACAAAGGCTACATAATTGGTTAATTCTGTGATGCTTTTCGTGGGATATTAAAATCTGAAAGGAAGTAATAAACTCACTCTCGGTGGGGGATGCACCATATCTTTTCTCTGATAATGCTACATTATGAGCAACAAAATAAGGGTTGAAATCAATAGGGGGAGACATAGTTAGCTGTTAGCTGTTAGCAGCCAGTGGACAGTGGAGTCCTGGGGTTTGTTTCATTAACAGAGCAAACAGCTAATGGAGTAATTGTGGGAGTTTCTGTTCAGTGGAACATGAAGTGTTAAACAGTGAACTTCAGTTTAATGTGACAACACAATGAGACTGTAATAAATAAATGCACTGAAGTACTTCAGCTAAACACAGTTTGGAGCTAAAAGTAATGTTACTTTGAGTGTGAAGTTTCAGACTTTTCACATCAGTGTGATGTGTTTACCAGACTTCTATCAGAGATGAACGCAACAAGATGCATTTACTCCAGTTCTGCACTAATGCACAGTATTTCAGGTTGACCTACTAGCTTAATGTGATAACAAAGGTATGTGTAGCTGTTGATTTTAACGTGCTTTAGCCTACATAAACTGAATATAAAAACAATTAGAAATAGTAGTTAACTCTAGATAAATGTAATAACTTCCTCAACATTTTAATTCCATTTTACTACTAACTAACAGATACTGATAATAATCAAGTAAATAAACATTTTAATTTGGGGAGGTTTTACATTCACTTTGGGATAGTTAAAGTAGTTTTTCGGGACAGTTATAGGACGATAGTGAAACAAATTTTTACCCTGATGTATGACGGTCCCACTTCTAACATGAGCAGGTGTAATTCTGTAATTCAGAAATCAGATTTGAAGGATGAGTCTGGTTCCTCTTGGATGGCCTCAAAATGTATCACCTCTTACACCACTGAAAGCGCTCCACTGAATATGTATATGAGCAAAAGAGGAAAAAGTGTCATGTTAAATGAGCTAGCTAGGTGCTGTCTACAATTGTCCCCTGAAATAATCACGTACAAGATAAATGAGGTTTGCATTGAATTTCAGTGATGTTAGGAATATTATGCTTGCAAATTCAGTTCATTATAAACTGTAGACGCTGTTAAGTAATTTTTCTTCTGTTTGTTTCTTGGGTTAGGGTTAGGGTTAGACTTTGTTTCATCAGTCTGAGCTGTGTGAGCACGCCACAGCCTGCCTCCAAACACACTGATCTAAAAATATATATCTACATACACAATCTGTCTCTCTTCCTCTCTCTCTCTGTCACATGCACACAGACAATCTACTACCCTGCTTGTCTTCCTCAATATTATGTGAGCAGTGAAGCTTAACAATGTCTTGGTTTTAAAATTAGAGTCACAATAAGAAAGAATCAGCCTGGTAAAATTTACCAGAGTTGGAGTGTAAGTGGATATTGTTCATTTGTTCATACAGAAACCAGCTTTGTTGATTCAGGAAACTGATGGAAATGATTTGATTTTTTTTTTTTTTTTTACTTTAGCACAAAATATGAAGGACACATGCTGTAAATGTTTTGCCATCTAACCCAGAGTTTAAGAGAAAGTACCAAGTGCCAAGTGGTACTGACATTTCACTCTATTTGAACGTGTCGTACTGCAGCTACAACCCATATAGTCTGTGGTGTCATGAAGTCAAGTGTGGTATATCTGACAGATTTGGCAGTTCAACATGCTGAAATGCCACCACAACCTATGGCAAGTACACATCTGTGGCCTCTGAAAAAAAATAAAGAGAAACAGGCATATTATTATTTCAGGAATGCTTCCATTTACTTGAAGGGTATCAAATGAAGTAGAAAAAAAACATATCAGACCTAACCCTAACCCTGGAGTTGTTATCTTTTTTCTTTTGACTGAGCTTAGCTTGTATGATTTCTTTGTGCTGGGTCTCGAACAGACTAAACACTTCCTGGACGTCCTGGTACTTAACACACAGAGATGAGACTGACATCCATCTTCTCATCAACAGTACAGTAAGAAGTTTGGCATTTTCCTTTAAGTCTCGGTGTACTCATGTCATGTATCAACTTGTTCTCATCCCAGGTACTTGGTGCATCTGTACGAGACGCAGAAAGGAATGACAAAGTGTTGGTATTTGACCATGTTGGAATGCAAACTGGCTGCATGTATCAGTATTTGAAAATGCATAAATGACAGCAGAAAATTGATATAGTCAGAGAAGTTGCTGTGGGAAAGTTTCCACAATTAGTTGCTTATATATACCCTAATTATTGACATAAATTTTAGCTCATTTAAATTTAAAACCCAGCCGGGGGAAGCAAACACACACAGAGATACACACACAATGAATATTGATCCCTCTATCACACACTATTTAGTAAAACAAGACCATCTGGACTAGATAAACATTTATCTGCAAGTCTTGTTTATTTGCCTGTAAGAGCGCCAGAAATAATTCGACTTTTTAATAAGATTTTACTTTCTATGGGCTCTAAGTTGTCACTAAAAACAATTAAAATTAATGAATTAATTAAAAAAAAAAACATTTTGGGCCCTCATAGATGCAAAAACTTTACAGTTATTTTACAGAGAGGCATTAATCCATCTGTAGTTCTGAAAGTGACATAGTTCATAGTGACTTACCAACATAAAAGATTATTAAATGTTTTTGGACCAGATGCTCTGCAGCCAGAAGCTTGTTAATCCTTTTATAAATATTCCGTCTTGATTGTTTTGGTGCACTTGTGATGTGTTTGTGGTGAATAAAGGAGCCCTGAGCTCCCGCTGTGTTGCTCTTGGACAGGTGTGTTTCTCTGCTGTTGGTTTCCTGGTGTTCTGGGTCGTTTCAGGCTGCCAAACTCAATACAGCTCCCGCCAGCTTCTTGAGGTGGGAACCCTGATTAGTTGTGACTCTGTCTTCCTGAGTTTCAAAAAGCAGCTTCATGATGGAGTCGGTGTTGATAGCCTTTGCCTGCTTGTCTCCTGAGCCAACTTTTGTTCCAGCCGTGATGAAACAGCTCAAAATATCTTATTTAGATTACATTTTTTCCAGTCTACATGTATGACAGCTTGCATATTTAGTCATGTTAACTGAAGGGGGAAAAAAAGGCACAAGAACTTCTCTGAGATCCCAGCAGCTTAATCTGCAGAGTTCAAAGGTCAGGAGTCTGGACTCCAGGGGGTCACCGGAGCAGAGAGAAGTGGTCTGTGTAAATTCTGTCTTTACATGTTCAGATAGATGAACTAATTACAGCGAGTGTCTGCCGAGGTCCACAGACAATCAAGTCTTTAGCTTATCTGCTGCTTACAGCCACTCAGGAGGTCAAACACACATTAGCCTGCTATCACGGCTAATCTCTGTCTCCCTGTCAGTCTCTGCCTTCTCCTCACTCCGCTTCACCAACTCTATCTCTCACACACATACGCTCTGCATACCAAAGTAAACAGGTTATAGCCAGCTTTCTGCAGTAAACTGATTTCTTGAATGTCATAAACAAGAAAACTTCAGTCATGTTCTGTTAATGCAGACATTTCTGCCTGATTTCTTGGCCAAGCAGACACATAACCAGGTCTCAATGGGAATTTTTCATGTGCACATATGCATGACAGAGATTTCAAGTGAAAGTAACTCTGTGGTGCCAATTTAGGATAACATTGGAAAGATCATTACTCATATCCAAAATGAAGACTGATTTAAACTGAAACTAAAGGTTTAAAAAGGTTTCTGCAGCTAAATATAAAACTGTGTAAAAGTCAGACACATTCACAAAGTACATACAGCCTGTGGGCTCTTTCACTTCAGAGCCTGTCCTCTCACAGCAGCATCAGTCCCAATGTTCCCACTAAAAAAGTCTTGGTCTAATATCACTAATACATTTATGATGAACCACCCTTGGTTAAAAATTAACGATGGAGTAATTTTGTCAAGAACAAGTTGCAATTTCCAGAAAAGGTCATGATGTTCCAAAAAAATTGAATCTTACAAGATATTGTCTTGTAGTATTAGTATTTTAAGGATTACCTGTGCCTGGTTGCATAAAACCACTTAGGTTGCCACCATTACTTGCCCTTAAATTTCCATCCAAGGATGCCTGGGAAAGTTAAGAATTGCATAAAAACACCAAGAATTTCCTTAAGCATGCATCAGGAGAACCAGTTAATGCCAATTAGCTGCTACGAGTTAACCTCATGTCGGTCCTTGACCAAAGTAAAATGCAATCAATCAGCTGATGACATTTGTTTCTCTACCCACGGTTTCAAGCTCCTCAGCTTGGAGACCTATTTGGGAGACTCTACTGATTGGTTAGGGAAAATCAAATCCCCCTTCTCCCAGTCAAATTGTTAAGAGTGGAGGCAATGTCACAATGACTATGGAAAGTGCAGCAAGCCGATTTCTCTCAAAAAAAAGAATATTTAATTTGTGTGTGAAATTATTTGAATGTATTTTATTTGAAGAGAAGGAGGAGACACCAAACCCCCTGGACACTACTGAACAATGCAGAACTTATAATTAAGTATAGATTTGACGTTAGCACTGGTCATTTTTAGCCAAAGTTTAAACATACAGTAACTCTGCCTCACACATATTAATGTTAGCTATCTCATTTCATTTAAACCCAACAGTTTTTGCTCTGTAATATTTTCAGATTCCTTCTACAGCTCTACAGTTTCACAGTAAGTTTTACTCACAACGATTTTGTGAGTTACTTTTTTCATCTTCTCTTTGTGCGTATGTGTTATAGCTAGGTTAAATTTATTTGGGGTAAATATACAACTGGGTTAAATATATTTCTTTTTTCCACATTCTTCAAGTTTAACAACATTTTCATCCTCTTTTTGTGTTCTCTCTGTCATCCACTTTGAACACTACCTAAGTACGTACTAGCAAACACTGACAATAATGCTGTCAGGTAACATTAAAGGATGATGATATGAGTGAAGCATAATCACTGTAACTGAAGTGCACATGTGCTGACAGTAATTACTGTGAAAGTCTAAAAACACTTCACTGCCACTGTCACACTGTCAACATATGGTCTGCATCTTGATCTGGTGGCAGACATTAAGAATAACTATATTAAATAGTCTTCTTACTGATCTTTGATTATGTAGGTGATATAGAGGCACTGGTGGTATTAAATTGAAATGGTTTCATAGCCAGTTAAGAACTCCTTGTAGTATATTTAAGGTAGTGCAACACTGACACTCTGCAGATTTGTGAACATAATATACAGCTTTAACTTCAAAATCCCTCTAAAAATCTTTATACTCATCGTGAGTAGGAGGCACAGGAGGAATCTGATTACTGACCAACTGCATGTAAACACAGGTTTACTATTTCAGTCAAACTTTCCTCTACCACCATTCCACTGCAGAGGCGTGCTCTTGTCTCATACTACGCAGGCCCTGCCTTATGTCCCAGCTGACACACTATATCAACATCACATACGCTAAGATACAAAAGGCTGTTTCCTTGCAGTGTTAAGAAAACACAGCTCAAATAATTTAAGGCGTCAGCCTCTCCGAATGACGAGGTAGAACAGAGATGTAATCAGGTAACATTACAGCTCAGTCTGGAGCAATAATCTAGGAAGTCGTCCCCTTTGTGTAGACGATGAGCGCTGCATGTTCTGCTTATCACAGAGAGTCAAATGTCGAGCAGTTATGTTTCTACCTTCGTCTCCCTCTGTCTCAGTCAGAGCTTCTGCCGTTTGGTTGACTTTATCACCGGCTGTACTGTAAAGCCTTAAATTATTCAGTGCATGCACAGATCGAGAGACAGAGAGAGGGTAAGGGGGGGGGGGACATTATCTTTGACAGCAGCCTCTATTTCTCCCCTCTTCCGTCTCACTGCACATCAGTTCAGACAGTGTTTACCAGAATAAACCCCGTCCTCCTTCCCCCTCTTTGCTTTCCTGTGAATCCTCTCGCTTTCCCTTATTTGCTCTGAAGTTCCATTACTGGACAGAAGTGTTAAGTTTACTCAGTAGCTGTAGATTAGCAGCTCCTGAACAGTGATCCTCCTGATACACATACAGTGAAGCATTCATAATAGCAATGTTGTAGCACTGATAGAACAAAGTACTCGGGTACACACCCCTGCCTAAGTCACTTAAAATGTGGTGTCCTGTAGCTGGCTACTTATTATCCTTTTCAACGTCTGCTATACCAAATTATTTTTAGCTCACAACAATCACAGATTTCATGTCTCCAAACTGTACACTGCCATCACAGAAATACCACCACTTTGTCTTGCTTGAAAATACTGTGTGTGGTCTCATTTCCATTCCAGGAAACCATTCAAAAACATTAAAAGTTGTGTAGTGACATGTTTTATTCTTTTACATAGCGTCTGTTTTCCAAAGCATTGTTGTGTAGTGTCCTATAATGTGTCTTCTGTTGTCTCCTAGGGGTGCCCCAACAAAAAAATTCCTAGTCAACCAGCAGTAGTCAGTTAAAGCCCTTAGTCGACTACTCATTACACATTTTTGACATGCATAATATCATAAATGTTCAAAATTTAGCAAGGTAGTCCCGACATCCCTCTGTCCAGCAATGTTTTCCAGCTCCCCCTGGGGGATCCCGAGGCATTCCAAGCCAGATGAGATATAATCTCTTCAGTGTGCTCTGGGTCTACCTTTAGGTCTGTCAGTTGGGCATGGCCAGAAGACTTGCAAAGGAAAGCACCCAGGGGACATCCTGTTACCTGAACGAACTGGCTCCTTTCAACCCATTGACTCTTTATTCGGAGTTTCCTCTAGATGTCTGAGGTCCTCACTCTATCTCTAAGGGTGATTCAAGACACACAGAGGAAACTCTTGTACCTGCAATCTCGTTCATTTGGTCACTACCAAAAGTTCATGACCATAGGACAAGGTTGCCTTTTGTTCCATTATTCCACAATCAAAATAGTCCAAAAAATGTCCCAGTGTACTTGTAAACACCCTTTATACAGTAAAACTGCATGAAATGTAATTTGGTGTGAAGCCAAAAAGATAGCTTATCAAGGGAAAACCTCCACCACCATGCACAGAGCCACCAGTCACTGAACTAACAACTGCAGGGAGACTGTATTTTTTGGAGCAATGGGCGTTTGTTTTTGAGATAACAGGCTGTTGGACAAATGGGCTTTTGGTCCAGTGGGACATTTTTCAAACCATTCAGGTTTTAATGGGTCACTGGTTCAATTGCATGGCGCCAGTGAAATGTAGATAGACAGGTAAATCAAAAGCTTTGCCCTTTGGCTCAGCTCTCTCTTTACCACAGTGGTTCGGTAGAATGCTTGCATTACTGCTAAAGCTGCATTAGTTCACCTGTTGTACTCACGCTCAATTTTACCCTCACTTGTGAACAAGACCTCGACATGACATTGTGAGTAGGTATGCATGAGTGGATATTTGCTTGGGTTTATTATGATATTTTCTTATAAGTATATTCATATTTTCATTTGTACCAAATGGTATACAGGAAATGTCAGATAAATGAATACAATCTATTTTTCTCCCTCATCTTTGATGTGTACATTCCAGCTTCTGGAGCTCTTAAGTAACAATGCCTACGTTTGCCGATGCCTGAAAAGAGGCCTGAGGTCAGGGTTTCTTTAAGACGGGTCTGACTCACAACTTGTGTTTGTCGTCCTAATGGACTTTGCTCTAGTAGTATTGCTACATCTGCAGAAGTAAGTGAGAAAAATGTTGTCATAACCCAAAGGAATAATGGCCAAACCAACAAAATCAGACCCAGGTTAAAACAACCATCCATTTTCCTTTAATCAAAAAGCTATCAACTCTCCTCAGATGTAAGTTTGTACTGGTACTCTTGCCTTTGATAAGAGACCTGAAAGAGCATCATGGATTCCTCCTGTCCATGCAGCTAAAAGCCTCGAGCTCTTTGTGTCCCTTCTGTCAGTCTGTAATCATCAAACATGAAACAGTATAAAAAGACTGAATGACAGAGCTGCTGAAGGGCCCGTTTCTCCTCACAGGAAGATGGTTGAACAGAAGCAGTGAGTGAGTATTCAGAGAACAATAACACCCTGTCCTCATCTAGATCTATAGATATCCACAACAACCAGTTTAAATATGTTCAGAGAAACTGATCCTATATTTCTGGCTGTGGACAAAATAAATTTTAAGTATTTAACCTGTCAGTGTTATTTACATGCCATGTTAACAGTGGTGGACAAAGTACTCAACTCCAGTACTTGAGTCAAAGTATAGATACTCCTGGTCAAATGTTACTCAACTACAAGTAAAAGTTGCTCAGTCAAAATTTTACTTAAGTTAAAGTACTAGAGTACTTGCTTTTAAAAATACTTAAGTATTCAAAAGTACATGCATTTAAAAATACTTAAGTATTCAAAAGTACAAAGTACATTTTCTAACATCAATACATTAATAACAATACTGTATTGTTTCCTCAGTGCTTTTAAAGAACCTTGTAACTCTCTGAAACCACCTAATAATGAACTGACTTGCTTGTAAAACCACTCTGCTACACAAAGCCTATAGAAACACCTATGAAAACATCAGTATAGAAATACAATCAAAAACAATAAGGACAGCTATTGTCATTCTAATTTTTTATTTAAACATCCCCACCCCAAAAAACAGCAGGGCCTTTTTTTCTTCCTCTCCACACATTCACTACAGGGGAGTTGCAAGGTTTCCTGTATAGTCTGTTACCACGAACAAATGACAACTCTGCTTTCCAGAACCCATCATTCTGTTGAACCACTTGGCTACATGGGAACATAACACATGCCTTAATAAAATCAGTAAATCACACACAATATTTGCCCTACATTTTTCCATGTCTGTGTAAAGTGATGGAATGATGCATATTTAGTCTCTTTCCTCAGCTTCAGTATTCATAAACAGCTGTGTGTGTGTGCAAGCACGCATGTGTGTATATGTGCTGACAGCCAAAACTTAACACAGGAGAGGAAACAGTAACTGATAATTGAATGTACTGCCATACTTCAACATAGGAGTTTACAACACAACGAATGCTCTGCATGGATTAATCTTATCTTAATACCTGACTCAACAAGAGTCAACTCAAGACAAACTCAATAAAATAAAAAAATAAATCTGAAATAAATAATCCAAGCAAAGGCTTTGAACAAGGAACTACAGAAATTTTTTTTCCACTGCAGTCACGTCCACTCAGTTTTTAAAAGGTGAATGTAGTGCATTTCTTCAGTTATCAGCCTGGTCAAACTACTCAAACTTGAAGAAGTCCTTATTCAACTTTAGTAGAAGCTGGTTTTCGAAGTTGTGTGAATCAATTCTTCCCCTTCTTGGGCTGAAGATCAATCCAGCTGCACTGAAAAGCCTTTCACAGGCAGCAGAGGCTGGTAGCGCAGTGTTTAACTTGAGTGACAGGCTGGATACAGCTGGGTAAGATATTAAAACATCCATACCTCCAGCTGTACATGCCAGGTATGCATCCATTTGTTTGGTCGTTGTTTCCTGGGTGTGTACATGCTTCATGTTTGAGAAGAAATCCTCTTCATCAGAAGTGCTTGACGAGTCAGTGTGCCGCAGAAGAGGCTCATCATGGTCAGGAAGATGTTCCTTGATGTAACTGAGACCTAAATCAAACAAACAGTTTTCATCGTCAGGCTATACATATATACCAATTTTCAAAAATCATTGCATTGGCTGCCTATTTGTGTATTAAACTCTTAATGGCCTTGCACTCAGTTATTTGTCAAATTTGTGTATTCATTAAGGAATAAACCAGCTAGATCCCTCAGGTCTTCTGGGTATAAATAAAGTTTTGCTTGATCAATTTAACTTTAGTGTTTAAAAAAATGGGAATGAGAACATGACCAAGCAACATTTAATGATAGATGTTTTCTTACCTAGTTTGAGGACATCTTCATCAGTGGTCCAGGATTTTTTGAATTTTGGATGAAGAATGGCTGCAGCAACCAGCTCTGGGTCAGACATCATTTCCCCAAACCGTTTCTTCAACCCATCTTGCAGGGCATCAATCAGTGGCTTGCAGAATCTCAACGACACTCTGGTTTTCTCAAGCTTGGAGATGAGGGTGGTGATTGTAGGGAGCAGCCATCCCATCTGAATGTTGGATTCTCCCTGTAGTATGTTTATTGCCTTTGCAACTGGACCCATGGTGTTGGCATATTCACCCAAAAAGGCGATGTCAGCTGGACTGTACCTAACACACAAAAACAAAAAATGTTTGGGTGAATGTAACACACATTGTAAAGGACAAAGGTGCTATAGAAGACCATTTACCATTTAATAAATCTAACCATTACTTTTCTTTTCTACAAGGCTTCTGACAAATTACAAGACTGACTTGGAATTCTTTCTATAGGTTCAGCATAGGGTAATTGTATTAAGTATTAGTGTAGGTAATAAAACATACAAACATACACTACTTACATTGGAACACCGAGTGCAGCACACACAGCTCTCACAGCCCCCTCTCCTTGTTCTTTGAGGATTCTCAGGATCCGCTCCACAGCCAAGTAAAAGGAGTTCCATCTTGTTGCATTAGGTTGGACCAGCTGAAGTTTGCAGTGTTCTTCAACCACCTCTGCAGCAGTAGTGGACCTTGCAGTCTTATTCCAGAGAGCCTGGCATTTGGAGAAGGCAGACCTCGACAATTTCTTGTAGGCCTCTACCTTGTTTGCATTATTTGCATCCACCGTAGAAACCAGATTCAACAAATGACAACCACACCGATGATGCTTCGGAAGTTGGTACTGGAGACCATCATCTTCAGTCATAATGGCGCCAACATCAATGAATTCCACCTCCTCATCCTGATCCTCATCATCTTGTGTTGGATCTTCATCAGTTACCTCCTCAGCAGTAACATTGTTGTTTTCTTCTCCAAACACACGAAATGCTTTAATGAAGTTTGAACCATTATCAGTCGTGGTTCTGACTATCTTCTCACGGATTTCATATTCTGAGTGTATGTCATTCATCGCACTTGCCAAGACGTCGAATGTGTGAGTGCCCTTCAACTGCCTGCATGCAAGACCAACAGAATGCCTCTCAAAGCTGCTTGGATCCAGCCAATGTGCTGTAACGCCAATAAAACTCCTCCTCCTTGCAGTCCAGCAATCAGTTGTTGTGGCTATGTATGGAATCTTCCTCATTGCTTCCTTCACCTGCTCCTTCATTGCCAATGTTGCTTTATCAAGCTTGCGTCGCACAGTGGTTCGAGACATGACGGTGCAGTTTGGCTGTAGATCTTGAACAAGGCTCTGAAATGCTGGCTGCTCAACAAGAGAGAAGGGCTGGAGACCATGGACTATAAAGTTGAGTACTGCATTGTCAACACTCTTCTGAGAGACATGCTTTGTTTCTTCAAGCTTCATCTGTTTGAGTTTCGTGGAAGATGTCCCAGCCTCAGACTTTCTCTTGCAGGCTGCTGTAGTCAGTTCACTGTATTTCTTCAGCTGACTTTTATGCTTCCTCTTTAAAAGACAAAGTAGAACTTCAGTTAAAAATAGTTAACTCAGATTGGCAACAAAAGGATAAACACATTAATTGTGGTAGGCAACTGAAGAAACAATTCCAATGTAATTTATGATTATTTCTTGCATTAACACATTTTAAGAGGTTTATTTCTAAATGTACACATTTCTTTCAGGAATTTGCATTCCACTCCATTGTTCTCAACATTAGTAGGGTTATAAAATTAACATCATATTATTTCTTTGGTGTCCAAAGAAATGTAAAAGAAAGGCTTAACAATGGGAAGAGTATACTGTTAAAATAGGAGTGCTGGTTTGGGCAGCCATGTTGTAATAATCTGTGATTGCTTCAAGAGGCGCTTGGATAGTGATTAAAAGGCAGTAACCTCGTGTCACTAGGCTTTCTACAGCACCTGCCGATCGGCTGCTCGCCGCAAGCACTCGCTTGACTAAAGGTGCGCTCGGGCACGGCTCACGGGCCCAAAGTCCTGGCTGTCAGCGCCATTGCCTTGTTGTCAAGTGGATTATGGACATCGAGTTAAAAAAAAAAAAAAAAAAAAGGCTCTTCTTCTTCGGTCATCTTTGGAAAAACCAGTGGTGGACAAAGTACTCAACTCCAGTACTTGAGTCAAAGTATAGATACTCCTGGTCAAATGTTACTCAACTACAAGTAAAAGTTGCTCAGTCAAAATTTTACTTAAGTTAAAGTACTAGAGTACTTGCTTTTAAAAATACTTAAGTATTCAAAAGTACATGCATTTAAAAATACTTAAGTATTCAAAAGTACAAAGTACATTTTCTAACATCAATACATTAATAACAATACTGTATTGTTTCCTCAGTGCTTTTAAAGAACCTTGTAACTCTCTGAAACCACCTAATAATGAACTGACTTGCTTGTAAAACCACTCTGCTACACAAAGCCTATAGAAACACCTATGAAAACATCAGTATAGAAATACAATCAAAAACAATAAGGACAGCTATTGTCATTCTAATTTTTTATTTAAACATCCCCACCCCAAAAAACAGCAGGGCCTTTTTTTCTTCCTCTCCACACATTCACTACAGGGGAGTTGCAAGGTTTCCTGTATAGTCTGTTACCACGAACAAATGACAACTCTGCTTTCCAGAACCCATCATTCTGTTGAACCACTTGGCTACATGGGAACATAACACATGCCTTAATAAAATCAGTAAATCACACACAATATTTGCCCTACATTTTTCCATGTCTGTGTAAAGTGATGGAATGATGCATATTTAGTCTCTTTCCTCAGCTTCAGTATTCATAAACAGCTGTGTGTGTGTGCAAGCACGCATGTGTGTATATGTGCTGACAGCCAAAACTTAACACAGGAGAGGAAACAGTAACTGATAATTGAATGTACTGCCATACTTCAACATAGGAGTTTACAACACAACGAATGCTCTGCATGGATTAATCTTATCTTAATACCTGACTCAACAAGAGTCAACTCAAGACAAACTCAATAAAATAAAAAAATAAATCTGAAATAAATAATCCAAGCAAAGGCTTTGAACAAGGAACTACAGAAATTTTTTTTCCACTGCAGTCACGTCCACTCAGTTTTTAAAAGGTGAATGTAGTGCATTTCTTCAGTTATCAGCCTGGTCAAACTACTCAAACTTGAAGAAGTCCTTATTCAACTTTAGTAGAAGCTGGTTTTCGAAGTTGTGTGAATCAATTCTTCCCCTTCTTGGGCTGAAGATCAATCCAGCTGCACTGAAAAGCCTTTCACAGGCAGCAGAGGCTGGTAGCGCAGTGTTTAACTTGAGTGACAGGCTGGATACAGCTGGGTAAGATATTAAAACATCCATACCTCCAGCTGTACATGCCAGGTATGCATCCATTTGTTTGGTCGTTGTTTCCTGGGTGTGTACATGCTTCATGTTTGAGAAGAAATCCTCTTCATCAGAAGTGCTTGACGAGTCAGTGTGCCGCAGAAGAGGCTCATCATGGTCAGGAAGATGTTCCTTGATGTAACTGAGACCTAAATCAAACAAACAGTTTTCATCGTCAGGCTATACATATATACCAATTTTCAAAAATCATTGCATTGGCTGCCTATTTGTGTATTAAACTCTTAATGGCCTTGCACTCAGTTATTTGTCAAATTTGTGTATTCATTAAGGAATAAACCAGCTAGATCCCTCAGGTCTTCTGGGTATAAATAAAGTTTTGCTTGATCAATTTAACTTTAGTGTTTAAAAAAATGGGAATGAGAACATGACCAAGCAACATTTAATGATAGATGTTTTCTTACCTAGTTTGAGGACATCTTCATCAGTGGTCCAGGATTTTTTGAATTTTGGATGAAGAATGGCTGCAGCAACCAGCTCTGGGTCAGACATCATTTCCCCAAACCGTTTCTTCAACCCATCTTGCAGGGCATCAATCAGTGGCTTGCAGAATCTCAACGACACTCTGGTTTTCTCAAGCTTGGAGATGAGGGTGGTGATTGTAGGGAGCAGCCATCCCATCTGAATGTTGGATTCTCCCTGTAGTATGTTTATTGCCTTTGCAACTGGACCCATGGTGTTGGCATATTCACCCAAAAAGGCGATGTCAGCTGGACTGTACCTAACACACAAAAACAAAAAATGTTTGGGTGAATGTAACACACATTGTAAAGGACAAAGGTGCTATAGAAGACCATTTACCATTTAATAAATCTAACCATTACTTTTCTTTTCTACAAGGCTTCTGACAAATTACAAGACTGACTTGGAATTCTTTCTATAGGTTCAGCATAGGGTAATTGTATTAAGTATTAGTGTAGGTAATAAAACATACAAACATACACTACTTACATTGGAACACCGAGTGCAGCACACACAGCTCTCACAGCCCCCTCTCCTTGTTCTTTGAGGATTCTCAGGATCCGCTCCACAGCCAAGTAAAAGGAGTTCCATCTTGTTGCATTAGGTTGGACCAGCTGAAGTTTGCAGTGTTCTTCAACCACCTCTGCAGCAGTAGTGGACCTTGCAGTCTTATTCCAGAGAGCCTGGCATTTGGAGAAGGCAGACCTCGACAATTTCTTGTAGGCCTCTACCTTGTTTGCATTATTTGCATCCACCGTAGAAACCAGATTCAACAAATGACAACCACACCGATGATGCTTCGGAAGTTGGTACTGGAGACCATCATCTTCAGTCATAATGGCGCCAACATCAATGAATTCCACCTCCTCATCCTGATCCTCATCATCTTGTGTTGGATCTTCATCAGTTACCTCCTCAGCAGTAACATTGTTGTTTTCTTCTCCAAACACACGAAATGCTTTAATGAAGTTTGAACCATTATCAGTCGTGGTTCTGACTATCTTCTCACGGATTTCATATTCTGAGTGTATGTCATTCATCGCACTTGCCAAGACGTCGAATGTGTGAGTGCCCTTCAACTGCCTGCATGCAAGACCAACAGAATGCCTCTCAAAGCTGCTTGGATCCAGCCAATGTGCTGTAACGCCAATAAAACTCCTCCTCCTTGCAGTCCAGCAATCAGTTGTTGTGGCTATGTATGGAATCTTCCTCATTGCTTCCTTCACCTGCTCCTTCATTGCCAATGTTGCTTTATCAAGCTTGCGTCGCACAGTGGTTCGAGACATGACGGTGCAGTTTGGCTGTAGATCTTGAACAAGGCTCTGAAATGCTGGCTGCTCAACAAGAGAGAAGGGCTGGAGACCATGGACTATAAAGTTGAGTACTGCATTGTCAACACTCTTCTGAGAGACATGCTTTGTTTCTTCAAGCTTCATCTGTTTGAGTTTCGTGGAAGATGTCCCAGCCTCAGACTTTCTCTTGCAGGCTGCTGTAGTCAGTTCACTGTATTTCTTCAGCTGACTTTTATGCTTCCTCTTTAAAAGACAAAGTAGAACTTCAGTTAAAAATAGTTAACTCAGATTGGCAACAAAAGGATAAACACATTAATTGTGGTAGGCAACTGAAGAAACAATTCCAATGTAATTTATGATTATTTCTTGCATTAACACATTTTAAGAGGTTTATTTCTAAATGTACACATTTCTTTCAGGAATTTGCATTCCACTCCATTGTTCTCAACATTAGTAGGGTTATAAAATTAACATCATATTATTTCTTTGGTGTCCAAAGAAATGTAAAAGAAAGGCTTAACAATGGGAAGAGTATACTGTTAAAATAGGAGTGCTGGTTTGGGCAGCCATGTTGTAATAATCTGTGATTGCTTCAAGAGGCGCTTGGATAGTGATTAAAAGGCAGTAACCTCGTGTCACTAGGCTTTCTACAGCACCTGCCGATCGGCTGCTCGCCGCAAGCACTCGCTTGACTAAAGGTGCGCTCGGGCACGGCTCACGGGCCCAAAGTCCTGGCTGTCAGCGCCATTGCCTTGTTGTCAAGTGGATTATGGACATCGAGTTAAAAAAAAAAAAAAAAAAAGGCTCTTCTTCTTCGGTCATCTTTGGAAAAACAGTATAGCAAACCGGACAAATTCATTCAAGCCCATTCATCGGCGACTGACGATATATTCGCTCCCCCATCTCTTGCTGCACAAGCGGCGAATTCACGATGTTACGCATTCTGCATACGTTCACGATGTCCAACAGACAAAATAAACTCACAAAGTGTCTAGAAATTACATGTTGTCACACTTATTTTCAATTTTAAATTGAGAAACACAACCGTATACCTTCTGAATTCATGTTTCTCCATTTTACCGAACTAATTAGCACATTAAACTCCTCAGAAAACACTCATTTCAAACTCGACGGAGAAACATGTACATCTAACCCTAACCGTATTTGTTAGTCTGTCCACTCTCCCAACAATCACCAGTTCAGGTTTGGTCAAAATAAATCCTTTATTCAGCGTGTGAAAACAGTGTAGAGTCTGACTCTGCAGGCTGAGTGAGTGTTAGTGCCGCTGGATGAGAGCGTGGTGCAGAGCAGAGTCTGTCGCTCTGCAGACTATTACATTAGCAAAATAAACCGCAACCACTAAAACCTCAGATAACTTAATTTAAAATGTTTATCTGGAGTGAAACAAATGTTGTTTTTTTACGTACCTCAATGTGCTTTCTCAGGTTGGACGGCGAGTTCTTGAATGCAGAGATGTAGTTTGTTCGCGGTGAACACAGAAGACATTTGAAATGATATGAATCATTTTTCATTTCTGAAATCTCAAACATTGTGCTGAGATATGGCCATGGGTGCTCTGGTTTGTCAGCTTCTGTTTCTCCTGCCATGTCCATTACCGAGTTTTGTTTAAACGAAAGCGGGAGAGCTTGCTTGTGCTTGTTACAGGATGACGTGTTCCGGCTTCTAAATCCATCCCAGTTGTGACCGGTTACTGTGATTGGTTCCCTTCTGTGAGGGACACAGCGTGCGGCCAATTGCACTTTAAAAAGAAGAACACAAACAGCTGACTTCAAAGCTATGCTGAGTCTAAAAGTAACGAGTAACGACAACCTTCCTAGAAATGTAGTGGAGTCAAAAGTACAATATTTGTCTTTGAAATGTAGTGGAGTGAAAGTCATAAGTTTCCAAAGAAATAAATACTCAAGTAAAGTACAGATACTCAAAAAATGTACTTAAGTACAGTACTCAAGTAAATGTACTTCGTTACTGTCCACCACTGCATGTTAATAATTGCACCCTTCAGCATTTTATATACAGAATAAACAATTAATCATTGGAGGCATTTATAGGATTTAGTTAGTATTAAGAGTAATTTGCAGCTCAGTATAGAGGATATACGCAGAACGTCACAGGAGGACTGAGAAACAGCAGGAGTTTGAATTCTGCAAAAACACCAAAAACACATCTAAAATGGAAAAAAAATTCAAATAGATTCAACAAGAAATCAATTTTGCAATCTTTTTACAGACCGCCAAAAGCTAAAGAAAAGATTGCTCCAATTCCCAGAAACAACTGGAATCGAGGCACTAAAGCATGTATTTGTGGTTGCCAAAATCATACCTTAAGTTGTATATGTTATTGATTGATGTTACTTATGAATTAAATATTTAGGTGTTTTGTTCCACAAGTGTGCATCACATCATGTATCCTCACTCCAGATACAACTGCAAACACGAGTGCTGCTGCATGCAAGCATGTCTCTAATAATGTAATAAAATTAAAAATATCTGTGCAGACCTGTCCACATGCAACCACAATATCCATTGGTGTCTTTGTCAGTTTAATTTTATGAACAAATCCTGCTTTGAAGTCCAACCAAGTGCCAAGGATTTTGTGAGCTTTCTTTGTATTTCCCCAGCGTCAAAATGAGGTACAAACCAAAAGAGTGCAGATCCCCACCAGACAACAGACAGAGAAGCACCTACTGCAATGCAGCCACAGCTGCCAGATGCAGCCCGCAGTGATTTGCAAAGTTCCACCAACATTAACATGATGTCCACATACATTGTTCTGAACTGAAGCAAGTTTTCACTCTGACAGTTGTTGATCACTTGCGGCCCTGAAGAAGATGAGAAGTCAGCTGTCACTGGTCGTATCACTTTCATGAGAACTGGACAGACACAAGGTCACATCGAACTCAACCTTTGACCACCAAAATCTAATTAGTTTATCCTTGAGTCCAAGTGCTCATTTGCACCAAGTTTGAAGAAATTCCCTCAAGACATTCTTGGAATATTGTGTTCACAAGCATAGAATGACATGAAAACACAATCCCTCCAGCCACCAGCCAGTGTGGAGCCATGCAAAAAGTTTTTTCAAGGTTTTTCAAGAATTTTGAATCTCAGAGGTCCTTCAGCATACAGTCATGAATGTACACAAAAAATAGGCTGATTGGTCCACTAGTACTCAAGAATAGCTGACAAGCAGCAGGTCCATTGATCATCCACACATGCACACATGGAAGCGATCATATGATCCCAGGGATAATAAATGTCAAGAAACCCAATTCCTGGCCACATGTCAATGTCCATACAACACTGTTTGTTTGGTAAGTTATAAGGATTACTGTTGAGTCCAACTGCCTTAAATTTACACAGATAATTGTTTGTTTTACTCTCAGCCGTGTTGCAGGATGTTCTGCCACTCAGTTCGACTGAATGGGATGTCTTCCAGTGGGGAAGTGACATCAGTGCATACCCTCTGTTTCATGTCATCTAAAATTGTGCTCTATTATATTGTAACACCTCCTGTGTGTGCAGTTACACAAAATTTAAACTAGTCAATACACAGCAATGTTAAAACAAAAAGTTGAAAATAAAATATGGATATGTGTCATAATATTCAGAATTCCCCTAAAATTATGTATAGATTCATATAAAAAATTATCCCTTATAATATAATCCCTGTCAATCATCACTTATGACCCATTAGAAGTGTGTGGTGGTGGCTGTATCTACACACTGCCCTCTGCCTGTATTTCCTCATTTTTTCTCATTGTTTTTCAGCGCTTGGGACATTCTGGACCCACCCAAAACATCAGTATTTGGTGTCCAGACAAATCATATTGATTCTACCTTTAAGTAATCTCTGAACAAATCAAGAGCAAGTGAAGAGAAGAGGAGTGACACAGGTGTAGGAGCAGTTAAGACAGTATGATTGGTAATTCTTTCAGTCAGTCTCCTCTTGTGTATATCCTTCAGTTCTCTTTGTGTGAGTGTGTGTGTGTGTGTGTTTTCTGCACCTGGTGCATCCTGCAGCAGCCCACAGTGGAAGAGGAAAAGGAAGAGGAAGCCTGAACTAACACGCACGCACACACACACACACACACACACACACACACATACACACACACACACACACACACACACACATACACACACATACACACACACACAGCCTACTCACACATGAACACAATCGGTTTCTTCTGAGTCAAGGTCTCAGGTCATCGTTGGAGGATCTGCTGTGATAGAACTGGAACAAAGAGCACAACAACAACAACAACAACAACAACAACAACAGAAGACTCACCAACACAACACACTGCTACAGTGTGTGTGATGACTTCATCTTCCCACAGTGTGTATTCATAAACAGAGGAAATGTGATTCATCTCCATGTAATCAGAATGCTTCGTGTGAAAATGTGAACATATCTTAGGTGCAAAATGTACTCAGATGTTAAGTAAAAACAGGAATTGTGAAACATTTTTTTATGTTTTTTAATGTTTAACTGCTTGAACTCCAATGAGCTCAGTGTCATCACACCTTGTCTTTAACACTCTGCGTCACTTCACCACAACAAACCCAAATGTTATATTTCTGAACTCAGGACAACCTTTGGTATTCAGTAAGAGGGTCTATTTAAAGCAGCAGTCAACAGAATTTGGCCATAAGGGGACAAAAATATTCCGAAACAATACAGCAAAGGCCTGTTTTATACTATTGACCCACAAAAAGTAAACATGACATACCAAAACACATTACTTTATCTCTTCAGTGCCTGTGCTGATGTGAGGATGGGTGAAGAGCTCCAGTTCACAAAACACTCCCGGAGCTTCTGCGGAAAACAGCGTTGCATCCAAATCCAGTAAAATTTAAGTGAATGGTGACCAGTTTTAAAATGTAAAAAAAAAGAACACAATTCAATCAGGGGAGATGAGAGTAAAAGAAAATATTTATTTAAGTATTTATTGACACATGCATGAGATATGAAACATGAAAAGTCTTTGGCGGTTAGACCCCATCATGGTGAAAATGGTCAATATGCACATATATAAATGAGGGTGATGAAGCTGTGGTGAAGAGAACCCCCTGGGGTCTAGACGCTGGTGGTGGTGGTGATGAGGAGCAAAGCAGTGACTGGTGAGGTGAAGTGGCTCTGGATTCCTGCTGCCTGGACCTGAGGAGAGAGGGGTGGACGAGGGTCGCACGACTGACTGAATGACAACTGATGGAGTAAAGACAGAGGCAGCAGCAAAGTGACTGGCTACCGAGACTGTGGCAAAATCTGATTGGATAGGAAAGAGGAAGGTGAATGCCCACAAACAGCTGATTAGAGGGAATAGGAGAAGTGAGACAGAGTAAAGAAAGATGTGAATGAAGGCAGCGTAAAAGAAAGTCTTCCTGATTGAACTTACGCTGAGCTTCATAAAAACACAAAATGTCTCCATACTGCTCATGTGGTGTAATCCAAGTTTCCACAAGCACAACATTAAAATTTGACCCCAAAAGACACCATTTACTCCATGTTTTTAGCCTTAAAATCAACTGTAGCCTCTCAGACTGGATCCACATGCACACTCCTGAAGCGGGTACACAGGCTCTCACCCAAGCGGTGCGACACGAGATATACAAGATCTTGTGATACCGTCACACCTGTGTTACATGCTACCTGGAAGCGACTCAGACAACAGAGAGAGATCTGCTCAGAAATAGTGACTTGTTAGGCTCAGAGCTGACTTCGCAAACTTTCAACAAAGAAGAAAATGTCCAAGGACTTTGACATAGAAGAAGAACATCATTTCTTTGTTGCTGTCGTGCCGCTTGGGCGACAGCCTGTGCACCCGCTTCAGGTGTGTGCACGCAGAACTGGTCTGAGAGGCTACAGTTGACATTTAGGCTAAAAACATGGTGTAAATGGCTGAAGCTCCGGGAGTGTTTTGTGAACTGGAGATCTTCACCCATCCTCACATCAACACAGGGGTGAGTAGATATTGAGTGAAATTTCATTTTTGGGTGAACTATTGCTTTAAGGCCCGTTTCGAGAGCTTTCAAGAGTTTTTATTACAATGCTGTATGACAAGACAAAGCAAGACAAAGCAAGACATTTGTCTCATGTGCTCAGGAACGGCAGAGTTTGATCTGATTCTCAGTGGGTTTTATGTACAACAAACAAGAGCTTTGGACTTTAGTAACATGAAGACTCGTCTTGAGCTTGACTTGAGACTTGATTTCCTTGAGACTCAAAGGTTGATGCAAGGAGCAGCCATCTTGTATTTTGATGATGAGGTTCCTTTTACTTTCCTTGTTGGAAATCAAGCTTCAGGTGTTCCAGCTGAAATTTCAAACTGGAAACTCAGAGATTCCAACTTCTGTGTTCAACTCAAACACACCAAAAGTATGTTAGTTGTGTTGAAGTTCATGTACATAACCTTACCCCTTACACAAGCCTACACACACAGTATGTCCCTGCAACATTACAATTGTGACGCATCATTTGTGACATTTTTAATGACATTATGGCAACATTACAGTTACAATGTTACCATTAGTTACTTTGCTGCTACGTTGTTGAAACGTTACAACATAAAAGGTATACTGTTCTGTTCATCTGTCTAATCATCTGTTTAACATCCTCTGCCTGACATTTCCTGTACTTTATATGATGGTGTTGCTGCAGCGTTGCTAAAACATCTCCAGAAAGTGGTGAAAATGCTGGGACAATATACAGGCGACATCTAAAATAACTTGCTGGGGACAGTATCAGTTGGTAGGTTGCTACAGTGTCACATGTCACAAAAGTTATGTTGAATCTACGCTCCTGCAACAACTTTGTGTAAGTAGGGACGGAGGAGTGGGTGGAGGGGTGTATTCGTTTGACCCATCCATCCACCCCGACCTCCTCCATACATGGATCTTCTCGCCCTTTATACTACGTCAGCTGATTTGGAGTGAGAACCAGTTGGTAAAACCACAGAACAAAGAATCAGAAACAGAAAGAATCCAGTGGCAGGGAGGCCTCACATAGCTACATATTACACAGCTTTGAAGAGAAAATGTTTAAATAGTGTCATTTTAAAGGTCAGGATTTAGAGACATGCATCATCAAGCATCTTGACAGTCGACTTCTGAAGACTTGAGACTTGACTTGAAGGTGGCTTTAACCACTTAAACACAACTCAGCAGCATCCCCATCACACGGCAGCGAGTCATTCAGTGGTTGTGTCAGAAAAAATCACTTAATGGAGCTTTAGCATCAAGAATGAAAACTGAACTGAATTCTTAAGTTGGTATGTGTGATGTTGGTGCACATGTGTGTCCTGTCAGCCTGTCCTTGCTGTGTCCAGCGGTGACAGCAGAAGCTTTGGTCCTGTCACTGCTCATCGCTGCTTCACATCCACAGAGCTCACAACGTGTCAGTGTTTCTCTTCCACACGGGGGCCAGTGGGGCATCATTACCATCTGGCTATAAGGCTATACCGATGTCAAATATAGGCCAGTGAACACACACACACTCAAACACACATGTACACACTGATCACCCACACAGTGTGCTGTTAGCACTTGGAGAGCAACAGGGGGAAGGAGGCGACGTGGACACGAGGCGAGCCGCTGTGACAGTCCGTCCAAATTGACCGCCAGCGCTCTGGTGGCAGTTGGCCTGGTTCCTTCTCATTGCTCTGTGACATTCCCTCAATCAGCACTGTATAGCACACACACACACACACACACACACACACACACACTTGCAGAGCGATACCCTCCAGCGGCCCTCATTGTCTCAGTAGACCATCCATATGAGTCATTCTTCCCCTGACTACAGCTTCCAGTAAAAATACATTCACACACACACACACACACACACACACACACACACACACACACACACACACACACCAATTTGTCCCATTTTTTTCAGCAACAATAAAATCAACACATGTGGCCTGTTGGGATGAAAAAAGGTCAGCCATTCAGGAAAAGGGTTTCTTTATTTTTTTGTAGTATAAATGACTTCCCATTTCTGAGTCATTCAGTGCTGGGCAAGTTACTGTTATTTAGTAATTAGTTACAGTTACTAGATACTTCCCTTAAAAAATAAATGAACTGCTTTACCAATTACTGCATTATAAATGTAACTAGTTACTTGGAAAAGTAACTTTGCATTGTTTTTAAATGTCTACTTTAATTCTTATTAATACACACATAGCAATATTACTTTAGTCACATTGAAGTCATGTACCTAATGAAATTTAAGTAACTGAAAACTTTAAATAAGTGTAAAGCGTATAGGGTCAAAGTTTTCTCCCTCTTTTCACAGTACCTGTCATAATTACTATAGGTACTACTGGAGGCCGCTGCCTAACAACAAATGTAAATATGTGTTGTAATAACCTGTGAGCACAGATGACATAGATGCACATTTTTCTGGTGAGGACAAGCTGGACATATCAACAGCTTTAAAGTTGAAATGGTAAAGTGAAATTCGGTGCATTCTAACCATTAGCTGAATTCTATAGGCTGTACATGGCCATAATATAACAACTGTTGTGGTAATTGAAAGCTTTTTCCCTAGTTGGAGAAAATTTGGACATCATTTTCTCTGTGAGCACCAGAAAATGTGACAGTTATTCTCCGCTCATAGAAACTAACGTACTACTAACTAACTGAATCTCTGTGGTTTCAAGACAGCAAGCACTAAGGTGACAGTGGTGAGAAAAAGTTTCCTTTCAATAGGCAGAACCCTCGAGCAGATCCAGATTCTAGGGTGGGCAAACCATCCACTTTGACCATTCAGCTGAGATACAAGCACTCACAAACTTACACAAATACAATGTCAATAATTAAATGAAAACAGAATGACAATCTATCAGTCTGTATAAAGCAATATTCAGCCTAACTGCTTAACGTCTGTAAGCGTGGGGACACCAGTGTTGTCTTGTTATTACATTATTTAGTTTACATTTGATATACTACCTTTCACATGTGCAACATTAATTTTATGGAATCATATTTGTGTCCACCTGATGACTGTAAGCGTAATATTCACTCTCCTTTTAGTTCTGGCTCTTTATAGATGTCCCATTTAGCCCACCAGTAAGTCGCTAACTGTGTCTGTCTGCTGTTTGGTGCTGGGCAGGTAGTGTGCAGTGGGTTTATCAGAGCAGCTGTCTGCTGCTGTTTGACATGAGGTTTGTGCTATCATCACTGAGACTGAACCAAACTGTAAATGTACTGTCAGACCAAAACTGTGGCCTAAAAGACAACCCAGAAGCTCCACAGAGCTGATAATTCAGATATTTCTCTGCGGCTTGTACCTCATTTTATACACAGTTATTGGATTCACTGAAAGAATTTAAAATATTCCTCATCTATAAAGCTCGGTGTATTTTATTTTCTGTGAGGCCCAACTAGGCTGACTGATGAAAGATCACATTTTACATTTATCAGGATATTGACTGAATTCCAAAAACAAACATGGTTTTATATATATAATATAAATTGTTTTTGCATAACTGGTAGAAAACAGATGAATCTCCAGCACTCATCCCTGGTGAGTTTCACCTTGCCCAGCAGTCTTCTGAGAGCTGTTGGTCTCATTAATCTTTTGTTTTCTCTCCCCTGCCTGCTTTCCTCTCCTTTTTTTCCCCTCATCCCTCGCTCCTCCTCTCTCCTTTCCAGACAATGATCCAATTAGCTGCTAGGTGCCGTGGCACCAGTTGCCTACAGATGACAGATGCATGTATGTGTGTGTGTGTGTGTGTGTGTGTGTGTGTGTGTGTGTGTGTGTGTGCCTCAGTAATTACCAGTCTGATACTCCTGCAGCTCAGTAACCTTGTTCTGAGTTCTGACTGCTTGCCTCACTCCATGTGCACTGCTATTTAAAGGGTACATAAAGCTGTGAACAAGTTCTATCTTTAATCAGCTACACTGGCGTCAAAGTCACGGATGAACTCACGTTTTGGTCCAGAGTGGAACAACCACAGTCAAGTCACAGTCAAATACCAAGTCAACGCTAATTCAGTCACATTCGTCTGCATTTTGTGTTGTACTGATACAAAAATAAGAAATGAAACCGACCCACATTTCAGCAAGGTTATGTTGAGCATGTCAGCTCTTGTCTCTGACCTCCTGTTGCAGCTGTACTGCACCTCTGGCTCTGCCTACCCTTGCTCTTCCTCTGCCTCGTCCATGTCCTCTTACTTGACCCTGAGGGCTATCGATGAATGTTTTTTTTTTCAAAGTGGGATAAATCTAAGTGGAATCAAAATATTGTTTTTGTAAGAGCATGTCCAGTTTGTTGTAGAGAAGCAACAAGAAATTGTAAATATGAAAAATAAGTGAGCTGGATTTAGTATTCCATGAACAAATACTATTTCTGTCAATGGACCTCTTCATATGGCACTCATTTACATTTGTTTTTTATCTAGACAACCACTACAGTGGGGCATCTTTACATTTCAAACTATACATTAATATATATACATTAAACTATACATTAATAATTAATTCAGAGTTTGTTATAACAGCAACAATAATACAAACTGCAGGTACAGTAACAATCCAGTAATAATAATATAAGCTACTGGCACTAATCAATTATAATTGTTAGGCAGCTTTCAAAAACCCTTGATTGCAAATCATATTTATTAGTCACTTCACTTCATGAGTGGAAGAGTGACCCAAAGTAATGATTTAAGTGCAATTTAAAGATGGGCACAACTGTTTATTCAAAGTAGTGAAACTGTTGCCATGGAAATTTGGCAATATTACTTACTTTGTAGCTGCAAAAAAAGAAATGTAACCTTTTCCCTGAACACTGAATAAGTAACAGGAGATGAGCAGCTAGTGGAGACGGATGAGGCAACAAATAACTTACTGTTGTCTTCCTTCAAGTTATAAAACAGAAGATAACCAACTGTTGGTTCATCACATCATTTTGCCAGAAATACACTTTTCTGTGACAGAGAATAGGTTACATTTCTGTAATTAGCCCATCTGTTGAGTCTATCTCTCAACGTGCTTTTTCCAACTCTGCTCTTAATTGCACAGAAAAACGTAAAGACAGCTGGAGGTGTGAGTTCACTGCAGTTTTGAACCTGACCGTCCATCTAAATGAAAAATACACAGCCTGTAGTAGATGGTGATCTATTTTTTAGGTAAATCCAAGTCCTAAAGAGCTCTTAGTGCTTGTATTTCAGAGCACTGGACATTAGGACAAGAACATCTGTACCATGCCATCATTCCTATTTTTCACTGGCCATGAAAAACTCACATCAGAGAAGGTTACAACCCAAAATATCAGAAAAAATGAAAGTTTTGTGATTGACAGGCAGGCAGGTAGCCTCAGGCTATAATCAGAATTTTTTGTTGTAAACCGCTCTTATCACTGAATCTTCCTTAATGACTTGACTGTTATTGTATTCTGGTTCTCTGTGAATTCCTGGATCTACTGGGCAATCACACCTACCAAGAAATCACATTTATATACTACTACTTTGCAACAGTAAATACATTTTGGAGGAAAAGTGACGCAACTTAAATGAAGTTTGTAAGCCACACAATGAGTAAATGTTTTAAAAGACAATATGTTCAGAAGTTTTTGTCTCATCTCAAACTAATTTTAGCCCAATTGAAGATCTTAAGATGATCTTTTTTGTCTCACTGCACTGATTTAAAATGTGTTTTAAAAAATCAGTTCCTAAGAGAGTGAGATGAAAAGAAAACGCAGTCATCTTAAATGAGATCTTAAATTTGTCTCCATGGTCAAATTAAAGTCTTGTTGCTCCATACGGTTGTCAAGGAGAAACCTCTGAGACACCTATGAGCTCAGCAAAAAAGACAAAGACAAAGAAAAGACAACTGTGGAAAATAAAATTTTCCTCTAAGATGTTGCGCTCATTTTGCACTTGTGTAGATTCAGAGCTTGATTTTACTCCCAAACAGATGTGGACAGCTGCGAATACCATGGATTCTTATTAGCTGTGTTTATACTATTTTCTGGCGTTTCTGCTTGGAAGTCAATGTCCCTGCAACCTGCAGACAACCTGCCTGAGCTTCAAGTCTGTGGAGGAGTAGAAACTCACTCCAATATTTTGAATTTGGACTGCAGTAACCAAACTTCAAAAAAAAAAATCTATTTTCTGTATTTTTATACAGTTGATGATTCTGCATTAGTGATTTATGTACAGTTTAAATACGATAGTGGTAGTCCATGTTTTGTTAGTTGTTAGTTTGTTGTTGCTATGATTCACCAGGAGTGTGTCGATCTGAAGGTTTACAGCCTTTTGAAAGCTCCGTTCTCCTGTTCACATTGAAAACCAAGGCCAGCATTTTCAGGGTATTCACTGTGAAGAAAATCAGAAAAGCTTGGGGGTGGAATGTGCTGGCTGAGTGTAGACTGAAGGCCAAAAACGAGAGAAAAAGACTCTTTTTTAAACTGTATTTGCATTACTATATACATGGGCATAATGTGTGCACAGGGAGAGAAGGTTGTGATGTATTTTTATTTGTGTGAAGGTGCATTAGCAATCTATTATCTATTAGTGTCTTCCTTCCCTTTCCTTCCTTTGTCCTCCTTCTGCTTCTCCTTCTCCATCCTCTGAGCCTCTTTCATCAAGGTCCTCAGGTCAAAGGGAGCAGCAGCTGCTTGAGGCTGTTTAGGGTCCTGAGGGTTTGACCTCTGACCTTTATGTTACAGCACCATGCCATCCATTTATGCTCAATTTAACACAGCAATATGAGCGAAGACAGAACAGAGCAGGCAGGATCAATGAGGGAGCATGCCTGGCATTCAGCAGTACAGTTTCATCTGTGTACAAAGAGGAGGGGTGAGGTTGATGTGAGCTTTAATAGTCCCAGAACAATTTTACGTTTGGGGCTTGAAGCTCTCAGTATCAATAGATTATGATTCAATGTTTTATTCAGTGTTTTCATGCAGTCATGTGTCTCACAGAGAGATCAAACCACCATCAGACCAAACACTAACACTGAAGGAATCATGCTAATTTCCATGAGTAGTGTGGAATTATTTCAAAATGTTAATTAGAATCTAATAGGACTCCACATAGAGAAGAACTGTAGCATCAAGCATTGGCACAATCAATTTATTCACTGATTATGTGATGGATAGGAAATGAAATGGCAAGAATTTTGATTATTGATTAAGTGAAAGTCTTGAACATTATTTGGTTCCAGTTTTAGATCTGCTGTTTTATTTAAGTGTAAATTGAATATATTTGAATTATGGACTGAAAAAAAATCATATTGAAGATGTAATTTTCAATAAAATTTACTACCATGCAAGTGGCTCTGTTTGTCTGTAATTAGTACAGTAGTGCTTCGAGGTAAATGCTAACATGTGCTCAATGAAAATGCTTGTGTGTTTATGTTTATCAGTCATTTTACCATGCATATCATCATGCTAGTATGCTAACATAAGCTATCAGTTTAATACTTTGCACCCTGAGCTGAGATTTGAATACTAAATGCCAAGCACAAGGTGGAAGGTCATGTATCCATGGTGACAGATCAGAGGATGTCTTGATTATAAAATACTCTCTCAGTCAGTCACATTACTGGTTTCTGCTCTGAAGCGGTTTGCATGTCACAGTTAAATGTTAATAAACAGATAACTTTACCACCAGGAAATGTCTGTAAGGTTCAGAGCATCACGACATGAACACACATCACCACAAATCTACACCCAAACACAGATGACTTTCCATCAGATAATAAAATAAAGAAAGTGATTTGTCTGTGTTTACATCACACTGATGCTATTTTAGCAATAATTTTAATTTATCTCACCTCCAATATGGTCACATAGTTTAGTTATTAATGTGACACAACAGTGGCTGTACTACAGTGTGTTTCAATGATAAAACATGGACTACATTTGCTAAAAAGAAAAATAGAAAATCAGCTATAATGAGTCCTGGTAATTAGACATATCCTGCATAAAAAAAGTGGAATACAGGGTTATAACTGACCAGTTTGATGTGTGCAGAGGTCTGTATGGTTATACTGTAGTAGTCTGGTGTTGTTTTCATTTGATTGCATTAAGATAAATACAGTGAGGGGCTGTGCATCACACAGTTGCACACTGGCCCAGTACTTCTCTGAGGCTGTTGACTTATCGACATCACTGGTGCCATTTTGACTCATAAAGCAAACTGTTGCTGAAAAGAAATGAAATGATATGCTGGATTCACTTAAGAATGTTTAAATTTTTTTCTAGTTGTATTCAGACATAATATGCACCACAGTCAGACCCATTAGATCCATACATAACATCATGACATCTCTCCACATGCTAACATTAGCCACTAGTGCTACATTGCCTGTGTCTTCATACCATTCTGATCAGGGTAATTTGATTTTATTAAATGATATAAAACAGGACTTTATGCCATGATTGACAGTTGAGCTCTGCTCGTGATTGAGTCAGCTGGCTGTGTAGGTGGGAACACGATACGCAGTTCCAACACTGGTCACTACTCTGGCTCCAGATGACATCACCAGTGCAAGATGGCAGTGCTTGTATCTGGGATATTTTGGCTTCATTTTTGTACAGTGGGAGGAAGTGGAGACATGTCTTCCATCTTTATTTACCTTCACTGGGATATATATTCACACTAGAAACAGGTCTTGTTTGTTCTTTTGCTTCCCAGCTGCAAAAGACCAGCAGATGCCGATTAAAACATATCATGTTAGATAATGTTAGAACAGACAATGATGTTGTCTGCGGTGGTGTATATTGTGCAACACAAGAGATGTAGTTCACTGAATAGTTTCACACAAAGCTGAAAGAAACTATGAATGAAAAATATTTGTCTCTCACCATTGACTACTGTAGAGTAATGTCCTATGGGGCACGCCAGAAAGAGAAGGGCTGTGCCGTCTCTGTTAAAAATTATAACATGTGAAAATGGATGACACAGTCCCAATTCCCACCCGTAATATCAAGGTCCTATATCATATCTGTACCTTGGTCAACCCTAATCCTGACCTAACCCTAAGTCACCTACTCTCAAGCCCCACACACAGGCTGTTATATGAGCTGTGGGCAGTTTAATCAATTATGATCCTCCTCTCCTCTCAGATTGACCCATTTTGACTCATTCCTGAAGAGGTAAAACCCATCAGATTTATCTGGGAAGCACTCAGGGGGTCCCAACCCCCACACTGGGAACGTCTGCCTAAAATATATATGCCTCAGGCTGTAGTTTATATTTGGCGACATTACACACCTTATCAGCGCCCAGACTTCCACAATATGTATTGACTCATTTCCAAATAAATGTCTGCATTGCCTTGACATGTCAATATTAAGGCAGTCACTTGAGAGATGTATTCAAAGGAGAATCAAGGAGCTCCTTAAGAGTTTCGACAAACCTGGATAGATAAAAATCATATCTGCCAGATTCAATACATAAACGAGTCCATGCTTTGGAAACAGAGAAAGGTTAAAGTGATGTTTTTGTCAAGCCAACATAGATTTTTGGCGTTTGGGAATTTCTCTGTCATACTGTCTGTACTGCAGTGGAAGGAGAGCTGCGTGTGTTATTGAAGGTTCACCTGGTGCAGATTCTGAAATATATAGTCTGCAAACAGTTTGATCTTTTTCATATGGACTTCACATCACCAGATAATTAGACCATTACTTTAGATTATCGTCTAAAATAATTTGTTTTAGTAATAATAATATCATTACTTCAAAAAGAACAGTTGAACTGAACCCTCCATGTCAGACATGTTTTTGTCTTCTCTATAGGTGTGTGTGTGTGTGTGTGTGTGTGTGTGTGTGTGTGTGTGTGTGTGTGTGTGTGTGTGTGTCCATGCAGGTGCATTTACTGATACACACTGTGATTTTGTGTGCATGTGTGTGTGTGAGTGGGTGGGTGGTTACCAGGTGTGGATCATGCAGAGACACAAGAAACACGCACAGATGGCCAAAATCTCCAGAGTCTTTCATATGCACATGTGTAAACAGCCAGCATCATGCAGCAGGAATAACTACTGGAAAAATATGGAATACCGAAAAACTTATAGCTCATATTTGGAGGGATTTTTTTAGTTGGTACTGTCATAGTTGAAAACATCTTGGTGGATGGACTTTTCTCAAAGGTAACATTTTGGATACAACAGCAGTTTACTTGGTTAAATATACAGTATCAAGAAACAACTCATGGTGAGCAGTTATGGAAAAATAATTCACAACATGGAAGCTAATTATGCAAAGCGGAGGGGGGTTATTGCCTCAGTAGACTGCATTATTTCCCATGACTGCATGGGCTGTAGAGGATTATTTTGCTGATTCTTTGGCCGCCACTGATCAATATTTATATATTAACTGATGTATCAGTATTATCTTTGTCAGCACTGAAATCATCATTACTGCTAAAAACCAAGGAATTTAAAAAAAGAGGGAAGAGTCATGAAGTTACTGGTGCCACACTTGAAAGCTCTGTACAGTTGTGTGTGTAGTGGTGACTGGACAGACCTCGTCTTTATCTCTGACCTCTCAGTATCACAGTTACTCTGATCGATGGAGACAGCGACACTTGGTGTTGTTATTTAGCTAGTCTCTCAGGTGTTTTCAACATACATTGTGATGATTTGTATGTTAAAAAATGTATTTGCAAGTTATTCTAATGTTATGCTAGACTTGTAACAGAGTGTCTTATGCATATGTTGCATATGCTACATGTATTCACTCACCCTGTGCGTGATGTCAGAGGAGAATAGCCACCATGTGAATATGGTGATCTGAGGTTGGTAACAGTTACGTTAACGTTAGTAGTACCTAAATTAACTTTGAGTCTGTCAGCTAACATTATGTAACATGATCTGCCGTTTTTGATATGGAGACTTGGTGTTATGTAGATTAACCACAGCAAGTCACCAGGTATCAAGTTAATTGTGTTCAATATACAGTCTGCCAGTTGTTTTACAGCTAAGGGTTAGTCTACAAATGCACAATTAATAATCAGACATATTCATAACAATATCTACTTATCCTGAACTCAATATTTTCAACACTTCAACAACTTTTTTTAAAAATTTGCCATGGTGAGTATTGTATGACTTTAATCAACTTTGGATACTATTTGGAGACTAACAGCAAAAATGTGCACATTTGGAAAAAAGATAGTCAATATGCTGTTCTTTAAAGAGTGTTCTTTTATTTCTTAGAGGCTTTTCTTCATCAAAAGGTCATATTGAATTGATGTGTGTGGTTTCAGAGGGCTTCTCCATACATCTCCCATAGGCTCTCTCAATAGAACTGGTACCAAACTCTGGCACCAAACAGAGCATTATAATGTTGGTTTATCATGTAATGGCAATTCCTTGTTTTTTAATTTCCATCCCTCAAAAAAGTGGAAGCTGCTGAATAAATTAAAACCATTGTGCCTTGTGCTTTCAACTTGCGCTTTAGCTCAGTTTAAAATAAGGCCCAATCTGTCTGTTTGGTTCCAGTAATCAGTAGCAGTCCTCTGATAAGATAAAATAAAAGTCGCAAAATACAATAATTAGCCATGTAACATCACCGTAAATATCATTACAGTCTGGTACAGTATCAAGATATTTTTGCATTGGTATATCTCAAGTATTAACACAGTATGGACCTCCTCCTACCTCCACCTCCTTCCCATCTGTCATCTAGGTTGTCCTACATTTTTACTTACACACTGTATGTACATGTAAAATTCAGAATCTTGTCCGTGTGACATGAAATGGTCCCTTTGTAATGGACAGTTTGCTATGAAAGTCAAACAGTCAGACTTGACTACAGCATTGTTCAACAGTTTATCATAAACAGGCCTGTAACCCTCGACGATGAGCGCTGATTGGCTCCAACTGCTGTGGTCTAAAGTCTTTAATTAACATATCTGTGTGACAGTGGAGCATGTGTGTGTATGTGTGTGTGTGTTGGCAGAGGAGTGTGAAATTGGCTAATTAACGTGACCTCCCTTTGATCCGGGGAGAATACACATATGACATCTGAATTGGGGTGAGCCAGAGGGATGGGAGGGTTTCTGAAAAATTGTAAAAGTGTGTGTGTGTGTGTGTGTGTGTGTGTGTGTGTGTGTGTGTGTGTGTGTGTGTGTGTGTGTGTGTGTGTGTGTGTTCCTAAGCTTGCCGCAGCTTTGAAAGCTTGATTTAACCCTGCGTGTTAACCCTCAAGCTGCAAACCACAATAAACAGCTGCAACACTGGCTGGCTTTTTGCTGCATACATTCAAGTTCAATTTCTACTTTTGTGTAACCCTAAAATTTTAAAGAAAAGTACACCAGAGAATGGAAAACATCTCTGACTCATGTACAAACTTTATTTTCGGTACCTATGTACCCTGTGATGGCCTTAATGTATGATTGTAAGTAATTATATTGTGAAATATAATATTAATATAATGACTTACAAGATGTTTTTTTCATCACATTGGAGGAAATGGACTTCCACATCTATGACATATAAACACTTCAATTAGCAGATAGCAATGACTTTGATTATTTACAAGAAATAATTAGAAATAACCAAGGTCACGATCATATAATGCTTTAAAATGAAATCTTTAGAAATTAAAACCCAAAGTAATCAGGATTGTATTTGTAGCAACAGCCAAAATTCAGTAGTCAGTACTGTGGTCAAAGTCAGAATAAAACATGAAATATTTTGTGTTATATCACTGTAATATGGCACATTAACAAGGTTTGGGAAGATCTTGGAGTGAAGCAACATTGACTAAGAGAAAACAACGAATTAGCTGTTCTGTAAGCGTATAGCTGCACCAGATGGAGGGAGTTAAACACAAAACAGATGGACAATGAACTGCTTCATCACACCAATATGTAAGAACCATATTCATATTAGCAGTGTGTTTCTTCCACCAAAGATACTGAGCCCAACAGCCATAATATCCAAAGAAAACATTATTGTCTCATTCCTATTAGAGATAGTGTGTTTTTTAAATCCTGCCATGGTCAGTTAAGCAGGCATTAAGGGAAACTAATATGCTGTTTATGTCAGAGAGAAAAATGATAGCAACAGCCTGCAGCTCATGTTCTTAAAATAGTGGAATCTGCAAGAACATCAAACTAATGAGTCACTGATAAATGGTGAAGTTTTGTAAGGTCGTTTAAGAGTGTTAGCTTGTAATAGTGCAGCAGAATCTGGACTGATTGTAACTACCCTACAGCCTCTTGACATAAACAAGAATGCAGCTCATTAGTCTCGCTGAGACCAAAGACAGAACTGCTTCTGCTATGAGTCTGAAAGGGACAAGTGTTCATATTTTGTAACTACAAATGAGAGGAATCACATATTTCAATGATGACTTTGAACTTGTATCCAGGGAAAGTAATTGCTTAAAAAGACACATCAAATAACTGTCAGAAAATTCTGTTTTTTTAATTGTTTATTGGATCATTTCACAAAATACAAAGAATGTATATATATATATGGTGGTAGGCATAATGAGAATTTCATCATGAAATTCATTAGAATAATGACTGAGAAATTTACAGATAAATTATCTTACATGTGTGCTGCTGTGTCTTATTTGATACATACATTTTCAACACAATTTTATCAAAAAAATATGGCCTGAAATGTGAAGTAATTATATGTTGTTTCAATACAGTAAATAAAAATATTTTATTGTTATTATAATCAAAAACATGCAAGACAGCCACGTTGGATTTTGCACTCATAGGCCTGTTGCTGCCTGCAGTGCTTCCATAATAGGTAAATATTGGTCATATTGATGATGTAGAGATTTCAGTAACTCACTCATCAGATATATGCATATTTATGTGGCCGTATATGGAACGATCCTAATTACAAGAACTTCAGTTTTGTTATGATGTAATTGAAGCTATGAGCATAGACACTGTTTCCAAACCGTTTCATTAAGTAACAAGATTTGAGAGCTCAAGTGTAGAGTAATATTATCAGAATGGCAATGACAAAACAAAAAAAACACCAAGCCATCTGAGAATGTAGGCCACAGTATTAGGGCAGGGAGCACAAACAGTGAAACTAGAATAGATCTGAGAATTGAGCTTTGAGGAACTCCACAGCTTTTTTAAATTCTCTTTTAATCTCTTACTGTTTGTCTCCAGTGAACAACTTTGAACTGCACTAGCCTAATACAAATACAAAACTGATTAACTGGCAGATTGATCAGTTGTATGAACAGCAGTATTTGAATGAAGAGGGACATAAATGCTCCATCTAAATTTAGCTTACAACTAGATGATTATGCCACTGAGCTTTGCTGTTAACATCCTACACTAGAATCACAGGATAAATTAAGATATTTTCTGCATGTCAGCTGTTTCTAAACATTGGCCTACTTAGTTATTGATCGTATTAGAAATGTGGCATTTAATATTTCTTTTTACCATTTACTTATATATAAAGTTTTAATTTGTCTTACTATAAAATTATATTATATTCACTTTCAGCTGAACATTTGTAACATTTTACATCCATCTGTCTAAACACTGGAGTTACTCTGTTCTTCTAGTTTTTATTTTTCACTTTAACGGACTGTTGGACCTCTTCATCTATTTTAGAACTGCTCACCTTTCTTTCCTCTTCTCTACTTTCACCTTCGCTCATCGTTCCTCTTTGATCTGTCCTTTCCCTCACCGTCCACGTCTCAGACAGTCCATTCTTATCCTGACTCTCTGTCTCTGTCACATCAGGTCTTTTCCGCAGTCTCTCAATGTCTCTTTCTGGTTTCCTCACCTGCGTCTGTGTCACACTGGGGTCTCTGCTCTTTCTGTCTCTTTTCTTTTTCTGTTTATCTTTCCTGTTTTTCGCTCTTCCTCTTCCCTCCCCCTCCTCTTCCTCCTCCCTTGTCTCCCTCTCTCTCTCTCCCTGTTCCCCTCCATCACCTCCTGGGTAATGACAGGGGGGACAGGTGGAGACCAGACCATCACTACCACCAGTCTGTGTGTGTTCATGTGTGTGTTTTGTCTGTGTCATTTATACACACACACACACACACACACACACACACACACACACACAGATGGCGGACAGGGGTCCCTGCCGGCCAGCCTGCCTGTCTGGTGATGGGGTGTTGTTGTTGTTGAGTGCACTCAGCCACACATGATTAGCTAGACAAACACACACATACACACACACAGACACACACTCACACCCGCATATGTATTCCCTTCTACGTAGCACATATGGGGCTCAGCACCAAAACAAGTCACCTGCTATTCCAGTCACACACACACACACACACACACACACACACACATGCATGCACACACAAGGCAGAGAAAGGATCAGAGGGCGGTGGGTCTGTCAGCACTGATTATGCATCATTTTGTTTGCTTTATGTAACATCATCAGAACATTATCACATTTATATTGCATTACAAAAAATTACAAAAAATAATTTTTTACGTGTCCCTCAGAAAAACATCAGAAAATTATAAACACTAATTCTAATGTATTCTATTAGATATTTATGTTTTCCACTCTCTTGTGAAGTCGCCATTACTGTTGTGTTCACGGCCTGTGAAAGTGTGAATATTTATGGGCACTAATCACATGGATAAAGGTGGCCTATGTAAATGAGTGTGTTTATATGTACTTAAAAGCATAGTCTGGAAAATCTCAAGTGGGGTTGTAGGAGGTACTTATAGATAGTGTATTACCTACAGTAGATGATGGTTGACAGAGTTCCAGTGTAGGAGGCTAAGCAATGGATTGCTGTGGACAGGGTCAGCCACAAAATCGAACTAAATCATGTACATGAAATGGAGGAAAAACAACAATGAGTATTAATTTCAAGACAGATGAGTTAGAGATTTTGGTAAAATCTACAGATACAGAAATCTAAATTAGCTAGCAAGTAAGCTATTAGCCTATTACAGGTGGAGTAGTGAAAATTAGCTTAACAGTTAACACTTATCCTATTTTAAGTTAGGATAGGAACAGGGTAAAAGAGCATTTTTCCTAAATCAAGTGATAGTCAAAATTGCCATGGTTACCTAATTGTTATCTGCAAGTTTCTATAATACAGAGCCAATTTGTTTATATTCCACAGAAAGACACAGAAACACATTATGAATTCTGAATATTTTAGTTGTGCGAATTATAACATTCAAAAAGTCAGATGAGGGAGTGAGGCTCATCAGTTTGTCACCTTCATACAACAGTGATGATACATGAGAAAAAATGGCCTGACAGGAAGACGAGAGGAACTGATGAAGATTCACTTCTATGTGCCTCCTCTCCGCTCAGACAATCTGCTTCGCCGCATTTTTCCAAGCATCAGCGACGACAACACACTCATCAGCGAGCAGGTGCAGAGCAGGTGCTTGACACCCAACAATGTGTCACCTTCACGTCAAAACTGTTGTCACATGTCAAACGTGATGTTTCTCACAGAGTTGGAGGCAGTTATGTTCTAAAGGTGAACGTGCCTTTGAGGAATACACTTAATCCCCAGATGGACCTGGTGGAGGAGTTCAGTGGACAACAGATCAGACTGTGGTTGTACTGGGGACCTTAACTCTGACGTGAGCTAAAAAAAAAAAAAGAAAATTCAAAAGTAAATTATTCTTTATAGTGCTTTTATTATAATTTGCCTTCTGGGGATCACTTTGCGAACAATGTCACCAAACACCCTCCCCCCTTGCTGTTCCAATACTGCTCCGGGAAGACTATTCCCGTGTGTGTCTGTGTGTGTGTGTGTGTGTGTGTGCCTGTGTGTGTGTGTGTGTGTGTGTGTGTGTGTGTGTGTGTGTGTGTGTGTGTGTGTGTGTGTGTGTGTGTGTGAGACCACCTGGGACTGTCAGAACAATGGCGTCTGTTCTTTTGAAGCTCATTAGCTTCATTACACAGAATGTTAGTTTCATTTCCTGGAAGTATTCTCACTGTTTAATTAGTGGCTGATGTTGCTAAGTGACATGCAGCTAAAAATCACTGCAAAGGCTAAACTCAGCATCAGTGACATTTACTTCATTTAACTTGTTTTTTGGGAATTCTTGAGATTACATATTCCTCTTTCTGTAAATAGCATTATAAAGAGCAAGAGCATGGTCCAGACCTGCTCTATGCGTGTTCCGCCATCTTTCGGCGCCACCGCTGCTGCGGCGGCACGTTGTGTCTGTTGGCCTCAAAGTCTGAAATGTTTGTCTGGTTGTGTTTAGAGGGGAACCCCAAAGTTGCAGGACTCTTATGAGATTTTTCATGTTTTCGGTCCAAATGTTAGAATATTCAGTTCCCTTCTAGTCACCATGTCTGCTGTTGCCTGCTGACAATGACAGCATGGATAATCAGACTGACGACATTAAAAATCGGCCCTCAGTAACTGACAAAGGTACCTTTTAGAATGGCGATACTAGTGTTCTTAAATTTAACACAGTAGCTAGACGTTGTTTGTGACAATAGCCAGAAATAGATAATGCAGAAAAGAAAAAATGGACCACCTCCACCATATTTAAGTGGTGGAACACCATGTAATATATATTAAAAATAATTATGAATTCACATTTTTCATCAGGCATTCAAGATTTTCAGGAACAAGGCTCCTTTCTGTTAATATTTTGAATCCACTAAAACACTCAGTGAATCTCTGTTGAGCGACACTCTTCATGAACCAAAGGTTTGTGTATTTTGCATTACGATTTTTGTCCAAATTTGAAATTTGATACAAATGTTGGAGCAGTCGAACTGCACACCTTCTTCATGGCTTCCAAGACATTGTTGTTCATAACATTACAAAACAGTAAGTGTAAAAGTAGACAATTGTAAACTCCTTATGTTAGTTTACATTCATTCGCACTAATACTTCAGGGAAATGTCACCGCAGCGATGGCGGCTTGTTAACTTCCAGTATGACGCTGGATTCATCTATATGAAAAGTGTCCTGAGGTAACTTCTGTTATGATTTGGCGTTGTATAAATAAATTGACTTTACTTGACAGACTGAAAAAAAATCAATTAATCAATCAGTCAGACAGTGAGTATTAGTTTATTACCAGCAGCAACAGCAAGTAGCTGGAATTGTTGGTCATATGTCAACTTGTTGACATAATGCAGGAGTTTTACTTATAATAGTGTAGTTTTACATCATAGTTGCAGTGTTTTTACTTAAAGTACTACTACAGTGATTGTGTATTCCACTTCCATGATGTTGAGAATGAGACTCATTATAGAGTAATTGAACAAAAGAATGCTCAAATTTCAAATGTAAAGAGCCCAAATGATGCTCAAATATCCCAAAATTTGGGACTTATGAAGCGCTATTTTCACAGGCTGAGCAGAACACAACCTAATGAGTAAACTGATCTTCATGTGTGAAATTTGGTGTACAGAAACTGAATATTTGAGTGTGGAACAACAAGAACAAACAAAGGGCTTTTACACATTGCTGCTTGTTTCTCATTACCGATCGTGAGTCAGTGTGGGGTTTTGTTCTTTCACCTTGATCACAATCGTGGTTATTATTGTAACTGTGACAACAAAGGTATGCTTGCCATCACAAAGAAGTAATTTTAACCCACAACGTTTCCCCAACCCTAAACCAACAACAATAATAATAATAATGATAAATAAAATGGATTAAATTTTCCACCAGTAATTTACAGCAGTTTTGAAAAGCGTAGAGAAACGTTGATCAGGGCATCAGATCAGAAAACACACTGTAGACGCTGTAAAGGGCAGGTACAAACAACGTATTTTTAATTTGGAGGACTTGTTGTAACACATCTTGTGCAATTGAACACCATCAATTAACCACATATTAATGTGGCTCCTGGATTTTAGTATAAAATCCCCAAATCCTGAAAATGTCTCTGGGATTTGGAGGCGTTGCAACAAGACAAGAATGATGGTGTGTGTGTGTGTGTGTGTGTGTGTGTGTGTGTGTGTGTGTGTGTGTGTGTGTGTGTGTGTGTGTGTGTGTGTAGCTCCTATCTCCTCTCTCCACAGTACATCAGCAGGAGCTGTCAGATCAGCATCAGGCCTTGCCAGTCAGATTAAGGATGTTACAGCAGCAGCATCCTGGACGGCAGCCGAGCGGCTGCAGATAGATTTCACATTTTCTGTGTTTATCTCTCCTCTGTCTCTGCCTCCGTCTCTGTCTCTCTGTCTTCTGTGTCTCTGCAGGACCCCGCTGCTCTGTCGGCTCAGGTCCCAGGGTCGAATGGAGGTGAGTAGAGCTAAGTGGAGAGGTGACGGGACAGGTGGCGCGACGCCACAGTTTCCCCGAAGCCGCCAATGAATCATAGATCATGAAAAGTCCCATTACAGTATAAAATAAATTGACAATTCTGTGCCAGGTGGTGCAAGAGTGGAGGAACAGCAGATACTCATGAAGGGGAAATAAACAAGGTGGAGAGGTAAAATTTGAGAAGCGTATTTTACTGGTTTATTATCACTCATAAAATCATTTAATACCTCATTTAGTTGGGATTAATTACCGACTTCCTCTCTGCCAGACACACTGGTGGTTCCGTCTTCCATCAACTGTTAGAACTAAAGTTTCCAAACATGCCAAATACATTAGAGAAATGTGTTTAAAATGATGCATAAGATATTTGCAATATTTCCATTTGATGGGGTGACTAAACTGGGCATTTTATTCAGTTTGCCTTGAATAAAATGATATGTTGGTTGATGATGGTCACTCATCATGTGTGTTAAAGGTTTGTTATGGCACCTCACAGAAAATGTGTACCCAACCATAACTCTACTGGATGTGACAGTGAAAGATGCACCATTTTATTTATGTAACTTACATAACTTACTTGCAATCTTAAATTATTTGAGGGCTCTCGATGAGCTCTTTCTGCTTATTTGAGAGATTATTTTTTAATTATTGAACACTTGTGAAGACAATCCATCTGTTTTGCTGTTTCAAAGAAAAAGTTGAATACATTTTCAGACTCCAACTTCAGTCTTCGTTTTTAGTGGGACTTGCCTGGGTCCAGAACACTGAATCCACAGAGTTGACTGACTCTCTGGTCTGGCATCATGACATTTAACAGTGATTTAAAAATGCACACTGCGGGGGGACTAATCATTCACTAATGTGCACCATTAACCAGAGGAGGAGTAATAACAACAGTGGCAACCGCTATATACACTGCTATAAAGGCTGTTTTAAGTTGACTAAACTCTGCTCAGGTTGCAGCATGATAGTTACTGAAAGTCTGTGTGTTGTGTTTGCTGCCACAGATAAGAAATTTTAAAAATCCTGTTTATGGAGTATGTTTATGCAGCAGCAGAGCCAGCCTTAGCCAGTTAGCAGCTACGATGTGACTTCATAGAAATCCAAAGGCCAAAAGGAAACGTGATCAATCAGCTGATCTGATCCTTCCTCCTACCTTAACATACACTCCTAAATGTTTTTATGTCCCCCACAGAGGACAAATATAAATTGCCAGGTCTTAGGAGGATATTAAAGGCCCCATGAAATGACTCTTTACTTCCTTAAATGAACAGTCCAGCATTTGGGGGCAGCATTTTCATGTCTGTATGATAAATATGATGCTGCAGCCAGCAGCAGGTTAGCTTAGCTTAGCTTTAAGACTGGAACCAGGTGGAACAGCTAGCCTAGCTCTGTCCACAGGTGACAAAATCATCCTACAGTATCCTGCAGGCTCACTAATGAACGTATTATATAGATTATATCTTGCAATTTAATCAATAGCAGCATTTCAAAACAATGTGCCTTATTATGTGGTTATATGTACACATGTAGAATGACATTACCAGTACAAGATTCACTGTTTTTTCTTCATCTTAGATAAATCAGTCCTCTACCTCTATAGTCAGATAATATCTCCCAGTCCTGTGCTGTCCTTTGTTTGTTTTCACGGCGCCCTGGAGTATATTTAATACATCACATCATATTATCAGGCAGAGCCTATTTATACTACAAACCCATAGCTGAAACCTCACTGTCATGTGAGTTTGTGAGACTCGTGTGCATAACACAAACCTGTGGTGATTCTTGAAGCTCCATCGTGAGGAAACATGATACTCGTGCCAGTCTGAAAGAGGGTGTAGAGGGCTGAAAACTGTGCACGGTTCCAGCACAGAGGGTTTTACTGAGCGTGACACGACCCTGTGAAGGTCACTCATCCATGTAAATAATATGGCATCTGTGAACAAACACACACACGGCGCAGGGCAATGATACAGTGACACAGGAGGATATCAGGGTATCAGATGCGAACATGAATAAATCCATAAACTTGCTGTGAAATATGAGATATATATATGATCCAAGAAAAACAGTTCATGGTCAAAAACACATTAAAATCTAAATGAGACTCTCTCACACACACACACACACACCAATAAACATACACCCCAAAACAGAAGAGCAAAATAACTTTTAAACTATAATGAGCACCCATTATTTTACCTTACTTAGAATACATTAGATAATGTGAAAAAGTAGGCCATTCACAATAAGACGTTCTCAAGTAGCCTCCCAAAAATACAAGTTTTGTTTTGCTGTCTGTGCCAGTTTACTTAACTTTAAAGTCACACAATATACGATGTCAGACATGATAATTGTTTTCACACCAGATGCATTTTTTTCATATGATTAATTCATATGTTAATGTTATTTTTCAAAGCTGTATGCAGCAAATAACAGATTTAGTGCTTTTATTTTTTCAAACCAAGGTAAACTTTTCCAGTATTTTGCTTCCAACATGTACACATCTGACATCACGTTCAAAACATTCACTTGTTTCACAGAACAGAAGGGGAAAAAATATAGAACGATGCTCCCTGGTAGCTGGTAGTTGGTAGATCATGTACCCCATATACTGAGACTGAGTCCTCTGCAGCAGCCATGAGTCTGATACAACCTGCGGCCCCACACTGCATGTCATCCACACTCTTTCTCCCCCTTTAATATTTTCAGCTGTCCTGACCAATAAAGGCATAAAAAAAAGCCCAAAACAAACAAACAAACCAAAAAAAAAGAAATGAGCTTTGGAATGACGATGTGTATATCAAGCTTCCAAAGTCTACAGAAAAAACTTCAACCTCACAACCAGGTGACCGCTCTCATGTGGAAAAGTATGGATAAACCGAATGAGCGCTGTGCACAGCTGGAACTGCAAATCATAATACATCTTACCTAAGGCTGCTCCAGTTTCAGGGAGCTCCAGCTCCTCTGCTCCTTCAAACCTGGTGCCAGCTGTTGCAGCAGTGCTCCCAACTGTCCAACGGACATCTTGAAATATATACTTAAGTGGCTGTGGAACAGCTTCAGCTCTCAACCAAGCAGTGAAACTCCCAGATATGTTGTTTTTTCTTCGTTTTATTAAGTAAAAAGAGCATAAGGTCATCATCACTGATGTTCATTTACATATTTCTTGCAGCTTTGTGATTTTTTTTAGAAGCATTAACAATTAAAAAAATGTGTTGTGCTTGAAGTTAATATGGACGTTTCGTGCAGACACTCAGGACATTCATAAATTAGTTAATCTTACACCTCTGCTTTTGACTCCACCAGCTCCTGGGAATAATATCTTGTCTTTATGTTTGGTGTTCCACTAACTTTGTAAGTAATTTGGCACTGGGCAGGTAGTTTACAGTTTATTTATCTGAGCTTGTTTGCTGAAAACATCTGCTGGAGACTGTTGTTTGATGAGAGCTGAGACTGAACAATGAATTTACTGTTACACCAAAACAATGAGCTAAAACTGGCCAAAAATCACAGTAGAGCTGCAGGCTTGGTGATGAGTCCCTGCAGGTTTGTCAGTGTGTAAACTCCTACGTTAGGCACACTGTACAATTTGAGCCCGTTTCTGACCTGATTTTTCATCCATATGGTTCATTTTAGAGTCCGACCAAATTTCAGCTTTGTTGGACATCATTTGTTGTGCAGTGTACAGTGGGGACTGAGGACTGATCAACTGCAGAATTTTGCTCGGTCAATGTCAGCTTACTTCTACCTGTTGAAGCTTTCAAACAAATCTTGATGATTATCAATAACCAGAGCCGTCCGCACGGGTCGATGGACAGTTTTATTTTATATTTTACATGTACAGTGTGAGCACTCAGGTTGTGGTTTGAAGATATACACAGATAAACACAAATCGTGAGCTTTGGCTCACTTACTTATTCAGTAGGAGTTAGAATTCATTTCTAAAAGTGTACTGTGTATGCCTAACTTTACACATTTTACATTTGTTTTTTGTTTTTAATTGTTAGTGTATGGCTAGTGGATATTTACTGCATAAAATCAGCGAAATTCCCCTTTCAGCTTAGGAATGTCAATGAGCTTTCTCATTCTAAAGTATATAAGCACAAATGTGTGTGTGCAGACTGTGTCCCAGACGCCGTCCATGCTCCTCTACTGGGCCATGAATAATGCAGAACTCACATTTTCATACCACTTCCTCTTCCCTCCCTCCATCCCATTTTCTCCTCCCCCTCCTCCTCCCCCCTCCTCTCCCTGTGCCATAGTAAAAATAGAACCGCAGACCTGCAAGCTTTCGCTCTGGTGTTTACACCATCATGACCCTCCCCACCACTCTCTCTCCTGACAGTAGGGTTATTACTCTCATTCATCTCAGCCTGTTCTTTCTATCCTCACCGGGAGCCAGAGAGCAGAAACAAGAGAGGAGGTTGTCGGGCCAGACTGGGAGCAGAGAGAAGGTCCTCAGGTAGCATATAGATGCTTCATCTCCATATCTTTATTATGTGCCCCATAAAAATAGCCCTGCTAAGGCCTTCGTCGCTCGCCTCCTCTCGCCTCCCACTCCTCCTCTGCATGCACTCAGTCTCTGCTCAGGGGAAATGAGGAGCCGTTCTTCCCAGACATTAAATGTAGAAACTAGGATGCACAGACAGAAAAAAATGAGATGTCTGTTCATTCTCTGTGGATGCAAAGCAGTAATAAAGTTCCTTGTCAGTACAAGAATATACACATCAGGCCTATAAGATATCGAAAACCAACGTAAACTCACTTTACTTTGTGGGTAGTACATGGATTGTGCCTGTCTTTTCAGCATAATATAGATATTAGTCAGGTATCCTGGTAAGTAATATTAAACTAAGTGATTTAATTGTAATAAAGAGATTTTTAGGAGACACAGTAAAACCAAACTGGCTTGTTGCTATTTTAACTGTGATGTGCCATTTGGCTAACTGTGGCACATTTTCATAATAATAATGTCAAATAATGTGCATTGACCTAGAGCCCTGTCACCCTACTTGACTCCCCTGCCACCAGACTCTGGTCCTGTTGTCCAAATGCCGGCCCCTGGTCATGTTCTCCAGACGCCAGAGGCTTACCCAGCAGCCCGTCCCAACCTGCAGCTGAATATTCTGGTGCCCTTCCTGAATCTAAAGGGGTTCTGCCTTTGTCACCGGCCTTCAGAGGAGTTCAGCCTGTCTGGCTTTCCTCCTACCCATCCTCCTCTGTCAGTCTGGTCAACCTGCTCCTTGCCCTCCAGACCAGCAACCTCCTGCCCGTCCTCAAGATCCAGAGTCTTTGAGCTTTACAGCCCAGTTTTGAACATAAATGTGTTATTTTAGGGGACTGGCTAAACTGACTGATGCTGTTGTTCATACTTAGAAGGCAGTCTCTGTAGTTAACATCTTAACAGCATTACTTTATGTTAGAACGGTCTAAATGTAATATTGAGTTATAATGTTGTCATGTATGTAGGCATCAAATGCATATTTAGGACCCTTTTGCAGGGTTCTCATCTTCAAAAGAGTTTAGCCAATTCGCATAACAAAAATCTGCCAACAAAAACAATGTTTTTCTGTTCTGAACTATATATGAGCTATAGTACAAAGCTTGACAGGCAACACTAGTTTAAAGGGAATGGGGCTCAGTGAAGGGTCAATTGGAAATACCTTCTCCTTAATTCACACATTAAATTTAGGTTTGATGCTTCTATCTTCACACGTACATCTCCTCTAAAGATGATTTACTTCCCATCACTGAACTTACTTAAGATTTGATATCATGAATAATGAGCTATTTATACTATGAATGGGATAAACCAGCTTTTACACAGCAGGGAACAGCAGTCTAGTTAGTGAGTGCACTCACAGCCAGTTTTAAAGGGAGACAATTATGAGATAAGGATACACTCCATTGCTAAAGGTCTCCTCTTGCTTCTTCTCGTGTCTCCCCCTCCACTCTTTTAAAGGTCACAGTGGAAACAAGGAGAAGATGGATGGAGCAGACACAACGAGAGCATGTGAACATCGTCCTATGCCTCATATGGAAGAGCTGCCCTGACGCTCCTGCGTACACGCACACATCATGCAGCAGATCTGTGGCTGAGAAAGAGTGAGTGTCAAATTGTGACTTCGGATACATTAAGTATGAGTTGATTAAATGAGTGTGTACGTGTGCAGCACAGACAGAGGAGTGTAAACAGTAAATCTCTGACAGGCTGCCACTGATTGAACCAATGAGTCAGTTAAGAAAGCACAGAGAGAGAGAGAGGTCTGCTAGACATGGGAAAGGGAGGTGGGAGGGGGGTGGTGATGACAGTCTATGGGCCAAAAGCCTAAATTTCATGGTTTGGTACCCTTCAAGGTGACAACACTGTGAAAGATGTACAGTATGTCATGATTATGTTCAGTGTGTTGGGTGGTGGTGAGTAGTAGTTTGTCACTGCTCATGAAGTGAACCACTTGGTATCACTTTTATTACATTTATTAATGTTTTTACTGTTTTTGACATCATTTCCCAGGGACCAGGTGTCACTAGCACATATTTCTCCGCAATTTTTGTTTGTAATGTTTAGATTAACAGTATATCACCTCGGAGTATCTCAGACAAGGGCAAATTATGTATTCCATATCTGCATGGCTGTAAGGGTCTGTGTGAGACATAAATTTCATCTTTCATCTTCATGAGTATCTGCAGACTGCGTGCCTACATGTATGCTTTATGGCTGTTACTTTGACTTAAAAGTCGAATCAAGTTCAAACAGAGAAGACTTAACGTGTAATTTATTCATTTCACTGTCATTTGCATGCCACTCACATGGTTTAATTCTAAACTACACTTTAGTTTATTCTAGTGACTTCAGGTTTGTTGTCAGAAAGGGATTTAAAGGCACTTAGATTTTAAGAGCCAGTGAACAGACTTACCTTAAAGTTGAGATGAAATTTTAACCCTTTTGGATCATATACCCGGTCATATTGTGCACCTGTTTAACAATATATAGGAAAGCAAATATTTGCAATAATATAGGTTTTCAGATCAAAATCCAATCATAATTTCTTCCCATAAAACAAAATATGACACCTCCTTACATAAGCTATAAGCAAACAATATCAATCAATAATATCATTACATCCACCTGTCAATCTTTTTGCATTTTTTTAGCATAGGCTAAGATGCATAAGTTAGCTAGATAGCAACAATATACAAAAGTGTGTCTTTGCTGTTTGACACATCAAACCTTGTTCTCTTTTCCCAGAATGCCATGGTTCAACTCCGGGTCAGAGCATCTGCTAACTTAGCTGCTGTTAGGTGTCAGCAGGGCTCAGCAGCCTCCCAGTGAACACAGGACCGAACACAGCTTCTGAGGCCAACAGGGAATACAGTACCAAGGTGATTTACAGAGTTTGACAGAACAGAAAACACAGAAAAACAGGAGACATGCTTTTGGGGGTTACCAGTGACTGACTGTGCTTAGTTGAATGGTTTCACTGTTGTTAAAAATTGTATCTTCTTTGTTCTGTAAAAATACCAGAATGTTAACTTGAATCCCTTTTACTCTGAACCATGTGATTTGGGTGAAAATATGAGAGTAGCAGAGTGGAGGAGGAAGACAGACAGACATTTAAACTGAGGTGAGTAAAGTGCACTTCCACCAGTGACTGAACAGACAACGTGAAGCAACAAACAAACACGGAGTCCACATCCATGACTTTCTTTGAAAGGAGAACAGAACAAAACCAAATCACGTGAAAGAAAACATCGTCTATAACACAGTGAAACATGCTGATACAAGTGCTGTGAAGGAATCAAAGCGCTGTTTTTGGACCCTTTGTGAATATGAAGCATATTGCAGACGGACTGTCACACCTTCTCTTTGACCGTTTCCCGTGGCAGGATTTTTAAATTACCCCCCGGACATCCTGCAGTCTCCAAAGCTTTTCAAAGAGCTTCTGGTTTGGCATTTGATTCCCTGCTCTCCTTTTCTTTAGACATATCTGTGTTTCTTTTTTTCTCTCTCTCTCTCCTGTCTTCTCTTTCATGCAAAGCACCTTGCCTGCTGGAAGGGATTGTTAGAGGAATCCACAGTTATTCAATGGGGAGAAGTGAGGAGAGGAGATAAAATGAAGGCAACAAGAGGAGTCGACAAGGAAGGAAGAGGAGACGGGGAAAAAAGAGGGGAGACAGTGGGGCAGGAGGAATGATAAAGGAAAGGAGACATGAAATGTAATCTATAGAGCGGCAAAATAAGGAGGCCAGAAAACTTGGTATCACTTTAAAATAACCCTCATCATTAAATGGTAACTTGGTAGTTAATAAACTAAAGAGAATTGTTATTTCACTGTTGATAAACAGTGTTAAGTAAAAAATTATAAAATATTTAGAATTTCAGCTTTTGAGAGTTTATCCAATAATGTAGATTTCTATATCTGTTATATATATTTGTCCATTCTTTGTTGCAGAATGTAGTTTAACAAGTATAGTAACATCCAAAAAGTACAATTTAAGACTGAGTAAATACAATCAAGATGACAAATCAATCAAGTACCAAAACAAAAATCATAGAAAGTAAGAAAAACAAAAAACAAAATAAAAAAATATGTATCATCTTTGGTCTAGGGTTAAATTCAATTATATAACTCATATTTATTGTATTGTTGTAAAGCTGCCTGGTTTCCTGTAATGTTCCTAATAAATAACAATGTTTAAATTGAAAAGTTTGGATTTATTATTTCCTTATTATGCTTAGACGAACCCATGACGGTCATTCACTCTACCATTACATTATTCTGTGCTTTTAAAGAAAACTGAGACTATGCTACACTATAGAAAACACTTAATTAAAAACTTTGCATACATCTAGATATAATAAATGACACTATACCATACAAAAACGTTTATCAAAAACATCTGGCAGTTGTGGTGACATTGCAGTAGGTGCTTCACCATCTGTTGCCTGGCAGAGATCTGCACTCTGCTAGTTTTGAAAGTATAACTGGATGTTGTATATTTATTAATGCTAACTTGACTGCAAAATAATAACAACGGTGGTCAATGTCACAAAAAAAAGGAAAAAATTGTGTGCATGTACACTAATTTTATTTATAACTTTAATTTAATAAATTGCTGTGAGACTTTATTGTAAGAGGAGACAAGGAGACAGTTGAAAAATAGAGGACATAAAGGAGGAGAGGAGTGAAGAGAAGAGGAAACAAGGACATGAAATGAGAGGAGACAAGGAGACAATGAGAAAGGACAGAACTTAACAGAGGAGAGGAGATGAGAGAAAACAAGGGTAGGAAATCAAAGGGAAGAGGAAAGGAGAAAAGGTGGAAGGATAAAATGAGAGAGGAGATGACTGAAAGCAAGGAGAGGAGAAATGAACAGGAGAGGGGAAAAGAGAGAACATGCATATGAAAGAAAAGCAGAGGAGATAAAAGCAGAAAAGGGGAAAGAAAAGGAATGGACGGGAAAAGAAAGAAGAAGAAAGGAGAGGACAGGAGGAGGATGAGAAGCCAGTCGTTCTTTACCCAGGGGGGGAGGCACAGCAGGGGGGTGAGGGAGGTGAAGGGGGGAGGTGGGCTCCTCACTCATCCCTCTCTCCTCCAACTGAGCCTCCTTCCTCAAGGTCAATCACACACACACATACACTCAAACACACGTACATGTGCACACACACACACCGACAGGCGGGCAGGTTGGCAGACATGGTACACACACACACACACACACACACACACACACACACACACACACACACACACACACACACGCACACACACTTAGTCAAGCTCAAGTAGAAAAGACGCCTTCTGCCTGCTTTTCTCTCTCTGACTCTCTGTACCAACCAGCCAAGTCTCAGTCAACCATCTGGAGATAAAAAACACCATTCTTCCCACACACACACAAACACACACACTTTCTCTCTCTCTCTCTCTCTCTCTCTCTCTCTCTCTCACACACACACACACACACACACACACACACACACACACACACACACACACACAGTGTGTGTTTATGATAATAGACCAAATGCCTCTATTGATTCTTTCTCTCTGTGTCTGTCTGTGTGTGTGTGTGTGTGTGTGTGTGTGTGTGTGTGTGTGTGTGTGTGTGTGTGTGTGTTTATGTAGAATCAGTTTTATGTCTACACAGAGAACACGGTTCCCCGTCCTTCTAATAGAAAAAATATTAAAATATTCCCCTATACTCTCTGCGTTTGCTCAAATATTTACTACTTCTCCGTCTTAATAAATCATTCACTGTCTATTATTGAATTCTAGACATTTATTTTTTGAGAGTTCTGCATATTTGCATGTTTTAAATACAAACACAGCAAAAATGAAATGGAGATTGTCAGAAAGGAAACCTTTCACATGTTATTGTGAAAGTGTCATAAACACTTTAAGTGTTAGTGAAAATGAGCAGCAGGGGTTTGATTTCAGTGAAAACTGACAAACTTCATCTTCTTACTGCTTATGAAAAATGTTAAACATGGAAATGGAGTAAAATATTAGGTTGGTAGTGGAATGTTCACCTTTTTGCGCTTGCATCTGAAAGCTTGATCCAGTTTTACAGATTTGAAACTGGACAACAATAGCCATAGAAATGTTGAGGGAGTGCACCCCCACAGTCTTTAGTCATGTAGAAGTACAGATACTTGTGTAAAAGTAGAAGTACTGATTCAACTTAATTGAAGTAAAAGTGAAACAAGTGAAATGTACTCAAAGAATAAAAGTTAAGAGTTGCCCTCTGAAGAACATTTCTACTGGCTGTTTCAGTGCAAAGCCAAATGTACCTCACCTTTTCACTGCAGTCAAGTCTCCCTCCCTGTCTGTTTTGTCTTGTTATGTCTTTTTTGTCCTGTTACATCTTTAAGCGCTGAAGTAAGCTGAGCAGGACAGACGAACAATAGCAGTACCTTTGTGCCTAAAATGATGCCTCCGGGGCGACCATATCCCTTTAAGGTGTTTTGTAATCCAGCTTTGAACTGCAGCGTCTGTTTAAAATAAAACTAAAAAATAAATCCATGTTGATAAATATATATTTATTCATTTTTTCATCTACAAAACAGTTGTTGTTAGCCCTCCACTGGCTGTCCCATGATGCCTTGGGTTGAGCCTTCTGACCAATTACTTTGTTCCTGACTTGTCAACCAATAAGAGGCTGTATTTCTGACCTGTCGTGTGTGGCAGCAGTGATCCATATGTGTATTAATAAATCGGTGTGCTGATCTAAACGCATTGCGAGATTGATCCTTTAAAATAGAATTTGTGGTGATGACAGAAATGAGCTCAACCCACAGTAGACATCACATGACTGTGGTATTGTGGTAATGCAGTCATCGCCACAGTCCTGATAATAACTTTTAAACATAATGTAATTCAAGCAGTCTGAGAGAAAACTATCTGCTTCCCAAGAAGTTGAAGGATGCACACCTTTCAATAAAATTCCCTTGCTTCCGTTCTGTATTCATAATGTGTCCCCACCCATTTATTCAGGTATGTCTTTTGATTTGTTTCTCGTTTCTACATTTTAATATCTCCAGCTTTGTACTGCAGTATTACTACAGCTATTGATTCAAAAATACATACTGGAAATTACAAAATGGCACTCAAGCAGTGGCATTTAAAATGTAGGGCTCTTGTCTTTTTATTGTTATTTTAACCTAAATGAATGTTGACTAATGAACGAAAACCAGCAAACAAGTAAAAATCAGCCGTGTTGAACACTCTAATGGGACATAGAGAACAGGCTTCCTCCCCCCTCCTGTAAAATATTCCTCCTCTCCTCTTTGGGTCAAAATTGTCTCCCCCCCCCGTCAGCCCCTCCACCCTCCTCCCCTCCTGTTTTTTTTTTTTTTTTTTTGTAACTGGCTGCAAATTCACTGCTGTTCATTACCCAGGCAGGGTCAATTCCCCAAACAATGTGTTTGGTGTCACAATAAAAAGGGTGTTTTTTATGGCGTGTAGCAGTAAAATGCTATTAAACAGATAAAACACCGGCAACGAGCATCAGGAGGATTATAAAAGGAATTGCCTTGATAAACTCCACATATCTGCGTGATGACACACCAGCAGCTCCTCTTCTCTGTCGCTGGGGAGGAGGAGGGGAGGCACAGACCGAGGAGCACATGGTCAGACAGTTTACGCAGCTCTACAGCGCCACCATCAGGGGAGATTTAAAAAAAACAGGATGCAATTCTGACTTCTGTCGAGCTCCAATTCCATGAAAGAAAAAAGCTAAATCCTGTCAGATTATATGTGATCTTTTCCATCCTGGGGCTTGACAGGAGGACAAGACAGAAATTATTTTTTGTGTTTTGTTGCATTTTTGTACTGCTTTGTAGTTTTCTACTACAAATATAATCATTTTTAAGTTGTCATTCTCAGTCGTTTGGTGGAGAATCTAATTTAACTCAGCATTAGGCATGGATGGTTTGCAAAACAGACCTACTGGGCACAGGCTCAGGGACCCAAGGTGTCAGGGGGCAACAGTCCACATTGTTTGAGGTATAACTGCTTTCCAAATTCAATGACAACAGAGAGACACAAAAATACCACAAAGATACACAAAATGACTACAGAGAAACAAAAGTTCCACAAAGAGACAAAAGCAACTACTACTACTACAAGGAGACAAAAAACATCTACAAAGAGATACAGAACTAGCACAAAATGATCACAGAGACACAAAACTACCACAAAGGGACATAAAACTACCAAAAGGAGACAAAAAATGTCCACAAAGAGACACAAAGATACACAAACCAACTACTGAGACACAAAAGTATCATAAAGATTCAAAAAAATTACCACAAGGAGACAAAAACAACTACAAACGGAGACAAAATTACCAAAAACAGACACAGAACGAGAACAAAGAGGCACCGAATCTCTTTCAGTCTGGGTGTGCTCCTACAAAGGAGGGTTTGACGTATCTGTGCCCAGGGGTCTGTTGTGTCATTATCTGTCCATTGGGTGAGGTACGTCCTGTAAATAATTTAAAAATAAAGCTTTTATCTAGCAATTATCTCCTCAAAACTTTCAGGCGTATTTTTAGCTCTATTATGCAAGGTATGTAGTCCAGTGTACCTGCAGAGTCTCACTACTTCACAGTAAAATGGTCTTAAGGTGCTCTCTGGTGGTCACAGTGAGAATAGCTTCACCACCATGAAAAGAATTCATGTGGAGGAATATGGGTGAACAGCGTTGAGTAGCAGAAGTATGAGAGAGATTTTTTTACTTAATTATTGTCATGATGTACACAAGCCAGGCGTTGGCATGGTGTGTTAACCCAGTGGTTAAGTTCAGAGTAAATTGCTCAGAGGTGTGAATGTGGGTGTGAACAATTGCCCTGTGACGGAGCCTGCTTCTCGTCCAGTGTGTACCAGTGCAGACAGCAGCCTCCCTTAGCTATCCTCAGGGGCAGGTACAGACTATTGTAATAAGAACCCCACACAGCGAGACTATCCTGAATATCTCTGAAACCTCCCTGAACATTTCTTAGACAAACACCTGAAGGGTCCTGAGTGGAGCCTTCAAAGCTGGTTCCTCCTGTAACCCAGTAATATGCACCCAGTACACCCAGTAATTTACACTTGCAGCTAAGTTAAGCAGTTTGTCTTCTAAAGAACAGATCAAGAGAAGGTTCCTTTCCTCTTCTTCTCTCTTTGAGGCCAGAAAACAGTGTTGTATCCTGGCAGAAACAGAACAGAACATATATTCTCATTTTGGATATCTCAGACAGAAGGTTGTGTATTCATGTGCAGAGGTTTTGAGCCTCGAAACATCTGCTCCATACAGTGGAAAGAAAATTAATTCTATTTGTGCTGCTGATGATATTTGAAAAAAAAAATATTTTAAATAATTCAGCATCAGTTTATCTCACCAGAAACAATGTGAGAGTGCAGAGAGTACAGGGCAGAGGGGTTGTTTAGTTGAATATGTTAGGCTAGTCTGCCCGACACACTGATCCTGTTTGTGTTGATAGATGCATGGCACTGTCCATGGTGCTGAAGTGTCAGACTGATATGTAACAGTGACTTCTTCAGAAACAAGAGTCATTCTAAAATCACAAGTGAACAAAACAAACCAGTGCCCTCCCTGCTGTTAGGGAGTATATATTCAGTTGGAAATTGAAACTCTCTTTCTCTTTCAACTCATGGGTGGATTAGCAAATGGGCCTCAGGGCCTGGGCCCAGGGGTCCAAAGACTTATGGGGGCCTGCAATCCAGAGGCTCTACATGAGTCACTCTGTGTGTGTGTGTGTGTGTGTGTGTGTGTGTGTGTGTGTGTGTGTGTGTGTGTGTGTGTGTGTGTGTGTGTGTGTGCGTGTGTGTGTGTGCGTGTATGTGTGTGTGTGAGACTATTGAATCCTTTGTCTGCAGCTAATTTCTATACTACTGGATCAATCAGACTATTTTTTGTGTGCAAATTTATGACTGTTTGCTGAGATTTTTGAGATTAGCAATTTTTGAAAATTCTTTTGAAAAACTGATATAAACCCTATGTATAAACTATATTGCAATTGCTGACTGGTAGGGGCAGCAAGTCATCAACAACTACCTACAGCTGTTGCTGTTTTTTTCTTTTCTAAAATGTAATTGGTCACATGCTGTGTTCCTCACAAAATGAAACCAATCACAGTAGCTCCTCTCAAATGAGACTGATGTAAAAGTTGAAATACATCCAGGCTCTCTCTGTAACAAGAACAAGCAAACTCCCCCTCTGTCATTCAGACAAAAAGCGGTAATGATGATGGCAGGAGAAAGACAAAATTAAATCTCAAGATATTATTACAATTATTAATTATTCCAGGTAGCTTTTAAAGTTGGATTGTTTTTATCAGGGTGAAAAATACAGCATAATTCATGTATATACTGCCTCTGAAGACAGAAAGAAATCTCAGTTATTTAACAGACTTGGAGAACTTCTTACAGTTGGCTTCAATCTAATTTTATGATGTGATTTTAATACAGTTACATCAGAAAATGACAACAGCTGTCCTTTTTGTTTTTGATTGCATTTCTATGCTAAATTTTTTATAGGTGTTTCTATAGGCTTTGTGTAGCAGAGTGGTTCTACAAGCAAGTCAGTGCATCATTAGATGGTTTCAGAGAGTTACAAGATTCTGTAAATGCATCATGAAAACAATACAGCATGTATTGATATTAGAAAATGTACTTTGTAATTTGTACTTTTGAATACTTAAGTATTTTTAAAAGCAAGAACTCTAGTACTTTAACTCAAGTAAAATTTTGACTGAGCAACTTTTACTTGTAGTTGAGTAATATTTGACCAGGAGTATCTATACTTTTAGAATTTAGTGGCATGCACTGGTGAGTTTGCAAATTGTAAACACCTTGTCTCACTCTCCCTTTTTGAACATATGATCTCTTTTTAAACAGATGAGAAACCTACAGTGGCTGTGAAAGCTGTGCAAAACACAAATGGCTGTATCTAGAGCCAGCCTGGTTTGTCCGTTCTGGGCTAGAAACACAGCGGCGTGACATGATGGCCTTCGTGGAAGACGACCCACACCCTCTGTAGATATAAACCGCTCATTCAGAAGTAATAAAAATACAAGGTGATTATACAGTAATGAAAACATAACTGTGAAAATTTTATTTAATTACTTTTATATATTTCCAATAAATCCATATAAATCTTGCATACTGGACCTTCAAGCTGTCACTTGAAAGAAACCATGATGAATCATTTTAAGTGAGTGTTTGTCCCTGTAGGACCTTAAAGAGGCTGATTATTCTGTGCAATATCAACTCTGTCGGGAGAAATCCAAAAAACTATTGCAAAACAACACCACTAGAAGCTTTGTCCTCATAATATGCCTTATGTGGCATTTCTCTAAAGTTGTTTTTAATGTCCAGGGGCACATTGTCTCATAAAACTATCCATACTAAAACAATCTTCATAATATTCAAGTCAAAATGAAAGTAACATCTGTTTTATATGATTTTGGTGTATTGAAAACCCTTTTAAGTTGTTAATAAAAGGCCATGGCTACAGCTTTTATGACTAATTCAATTCAGTTTAATTAAATTCAAACTTTATCGCAGACTTCCATGGAACATAAAACCCGAGAAATTTACAATTCAGCTCATATGTAGGCTAAGGTGCCACTGTTTTCTGACCCTGGATGAGTACAAAGACCAGCTTTTTTAGGGCTGGTATGATGCTGTTCTCTGACTCACCCAAGAAACACAAAAAAATGTTCATCAGATAATTTAGAAGTGCCTCACACATACACATGCCTCACACAACCTGAAGCAGTCATCTCACTGCATCACTGTAAGCCTCTATGAGCCTCCGCATACTACTGTTTCTGTAGCTACACCAAAGATTAGCTGTAGGGGAGACTGGGGGCAATTGCACCATTTTTTTTACATAAATTCCTCATAACTCATAGCCTACTTGAAATAGGCTAATTATCTTTTGATAGAAGAAACATATATGAGCACTAATTCATAAGCATTTATATATTTTCATTAATAAGTGCAAGGCTATAATATTACATTTAATAGACAAAGTCTTTTTTATTTTTTGTATTTGGTTCAAATTCTTTTAGATATCAGGCATTATGTGCATCAAAAGCAAATGTCTATTTCTATGGTGGAAGACCATATTTTAATTATTTGGATGACGGTATATACATATGTTTTAGTCAAATACATTGTTCAGTTGATGAGTCAAGAGGAGTGTTTAACCAAACTTTAATGAAATGATACAAGATAAGTACCTTGTTGTATAGATGTGTTACCAAGGTGCTTACATTGGGCCTTTGTAACAATTGCCACAGATCTTGCAGCCATGATAAAATCATATGTGCTATCTAGCAGCAACATGTACATTAGCAAAGGTTGCTCACTTTTTTTATTTTTGAAAACTTCTGCCTAGGTGAAACAATCACACTCCTTTTTCAAAGGCAGAGAGAGAATCCTACTAAGCAAGAGCACAGTAAATGTCACTAAATTAAGGTTACATTTTGCCCCTGTTACAATTGTCCCTGGTGTCCCCTATTCATTGGTATGCAGAGAGCTCTGATAGTGAGATCTGACAGAACCACACACTTAACTTGCGAAGCATGATGTTGGCCTGAGCATATAGTTTAACATTCCTGTCTGTAAATATTTCATCATTCATAACTCATCTTTCACATCATTAGTGAAAATGTGGTGGCCAGTATAATTTCCATGAGAGAACGAGATGAATGGCCGTCATATTCAGCTAACTGATTATTGTTGCTCTTGTTAGGCCTACATAATTATTAAACTGTTCATAGTTAAATGTTGTCATTTTGCCAGACGCTTCACGAGGCAGGACGGTGTCGTTATAATCCGCCTCTCCTCGGCATTTTCCGGCCTTCTTCGTTCACACTTCGGTCATTTCCGGCCAGTGTCGCCATCTGCTTTCTCGTCCTTCTCCAATCTCCGTGTTGTTGTTCCCGGTGACGCGGCGGAGGTGTAGCCTGACGCGGGCTCTTACGTGTCGGCCAGAATAAAAGTGGAGCTCCGGAGGCCCGGGAGTGACGAAGGGAGTCTGTATCGGTAAGGACGGAGCCGTGTCCGGGGCTCAGAGAGACAGGACGCGGCCGTAGAAAGTGTCGGTTTGGTCGGGTTCGGCCCGAAGGAAACAAAGAGATCATGGCGCCGCCGCGGTGTGTTTGTAGCAGGATGGAGGGAGGGGAGGCTGCGGCTGTTTGATAGAAACCGAGCAGATGTGTGGCTTTGTCGGTGAACCAGGAGGGACAGTTTGTGTATTAACACATCACAAACTGTGACAGGACTTAAGCGGTGTTCATAGGCTCAGCTGTCAGATGATGCTACAGCAGACGGAGCTGTATGCGCACGAATTTGCGCCGTTTTCCCATTAACGGCGCACTGAAACCATTAGCCGCGATATATTCTTTTATTTCTGTTTCTTTCTTGATTTAATTTGATGTTTGCGTTCTCATGGGTCATTCATGGTTGTGCATTTCCTCACATCAGTTCTGCTTAATCGATAAATATCTTGTCCCTGTTTGTCATTAATTTGCTCTCGATAGAAATCGGCCACAGCAGGCCGTCGCGTTGAAAACATGAACTCAGGCCCTGCACCCGAACACACTTCTTGTATTTGCGGTCATATGAAGTTTACGTTAGTTTATTGTTTATCTCCTGGGATGTGACCGGTGTGTGTTGAGGGGGCGTTGCCCGGCCATGTGGCTCTGCTGTCACACACGGAGCATCCGAGTGATTTTTGAAAAGCAGAGGGAGAAATGTGTAAAGCCAATCATGCAGCGGAGAGAAGCTACGCACAGTGTGAGATCACAGTGAACAACACGTCCCAGATCAACGCGCCCTGCACGGCCTCAAGTCACACACACACACATCACATCTCTGAGGCTTTAAAGCTCTCTTATAACACTGATCATATACGCAGGTAACTATGATCAGGACAGGAGTGTAAACCTTGGGCCTGTCTGATCTCAGACAGAATTGCCAAACTCCGTTTCCATGAGTCAACTCTGGAGTGTGCTAATTCAAAGGTTTGAACCAATGTTATTACAGTAAAATAAGACTAGGTGTGCAAAAACATGTAAGAAATTTTACTGAACTAAAAACCTAAACTAGACAATAGAAAAAAATAAAAACTAACAGAAATATATTGTATATTTACAGAACTATAATAAATTTATATGGGAATGTCTTTAGTTTTAATCTGTCAATTTGTCAGCACAACAAGCAGGAGGCACTGATTCGTGATTATTGTGACAGGCCATTGACTCCCTGGATTTTGTGAAAAGTTTATTTCAATGATCATGATTAGAGCTGCATCAGTTAATTGAATAACCAGTTATTAAATTAATCACAATCAATACACACACATATATATGTATATTTATTTATTTATTTGATTTTTTTACTTCTCTATGACAGTAAACTGAATATTGTTTGGTTGTAAATAAAACAAGACATTTGAGGACATCATCTTAGCCTTTGGAGGACACTGATTGACTTTTTTCACCATTTTTCACCATTTTCTAACAAACAACTATTAATCAATTAGTCGAGAAAATAATGAACTGATTTATCAACTGTAAAAATAATTGTTAGTTGCAGCTCTAATCACTGATATTTAAAAAAAAAAAGTTTATTTGTTTTACAAAAGGCTTTGCAGTTCAACAAATAATGTATATACATGTATGCACAAAGAGTGAAACACATTCTTCTGATGTGTGTATGTATGTTATGAGTATTCTGTGTTGACATTGCATAAATATTTTTTTTACATGTCTGATATCTTCCTAATACTTTTCTCCTGTGTTGCTCTTTCACATATATAGCAATGTAAATATCAATGTGTGTATTTTTTTCATCTTGTAAGGGGTCCTTGGCTGAAGAAAAATTGAGAACCTCGGGGCTACATGACCCAGTTGCCTTCACAAAGTGTTGCGTTTTTATTTTTAATACCTATTCTGATCTTATAAAATCTTGCCCCAGATTAATACCCACCATATTATAATAGCCTACTGAAACTAATAAAAACTTAACTAAAACTTTTCAAGAGTTTTTAAGTATAAAAAACTAAACTGAAGGGAAAAAAGACTAAAACTAAGAGAAACTTAACCAGAAGGTTCATTAGTTTCTTCTGTCTAGGGTTTAGTTACACAGTGTTGAATCCCAGAGGTGACAAGTGTCAGTATTACATTACAAATGTCATTATTGTCATTAAAATAACTAAATTCATTAAAACCAACAAAGCTTTATTATTTTAATTTCCTTTAATAAGTTAATTAAATTAGTTCAAATAGATGTATTTTAAACTGTTGTCAATATATAATAATTAATTTATCCGGCCCAGTCTCATTCACAGTCATAACGATAAGCTCATTTGTTAACAGCAGTTTTATTATTATTATCAGTAGGTCTGGTTGATATGGCTGATAAATACAGTAATATCTGATAGCTGTACCTTGATAGCCAGGTTTCATGCGTCTTTGACCACATTTAGCCCTTCCAAAATGTGATTGAACTAGAAAGAAAGGAAGAAAAAACACAATAATTCCTGGCATTACAAGAGGGTCATGATAATAATCAAGAAAACGGAGCTCTGATATCAGTGCAGTATCTGGTGTTGACAGATATCCAATTTCAGGTATCAGGGAAAAATGTGGATCAGTACAGTTCACCAACTAACAAACAGCAGCTGAAAAAATATCAGCACATATCATTTAACTTTCATCTCACAGTTCACTCTCAAAATACACTTTGTTCTTCTGTGGTGTGATGGAGCAGAGAAAGAGAGTGTGTCTGCCTGGATCTGCTCAACTATTAGGGTGAGACGCATTGAAACCAGATCAGTTTGAATATGATTTGGTCCATGTTACCAGGAATGACCGACTGAATACAGTCTGTGAAGACTTCTAAATCTGCAGTGGTCTTAATAGTTGCAGAAAGTTGCAGTCACAGAACATTTCAGTGTGCTGGTTTTGGTAGTTTTACTTTATTGTCAGAATATTACATAGTCACACTAACAGAAGCTTCCAGGGGCATTTTCTAGTTATTTATATATGTACTGTATATAGTCTCCTACCTGAACATGCCTTATGATAGTTTATGTAACTGAGATATAACAACACATAGAGACCTTCCAGGAATGTTTGTGGAACTAAGAAGAAAAAAATGTACTTTTAGGGAACCATTTTAATCTGAGATGGTATTTGTTTGACAGTAGTTAGTTAATATTCTTCAGCCAATCCAAAACCTTTGTAGGTTTTTAATATGCATTTCAAATATATTAATTGTCTAAATCTGTAGTGTGTTTTGAATTGGCGAGTTTGCTTTTAGGCTGCGCAGGTTCATTTATTTTTTTTATGGCACATTTCAAACATTGTGTTTGCTTGTATGTGTTTTTTGATTTATGTGGTTTCATGACGTTGCGTCACACAAGCCATTGGTGATCCTGATGCTACAGATGCTGTGTTTACAGCTCCACCGCAATTATTTTTTTAACATTTTCTCTTAAAATCTTCATTCTTAGCTCAGCCAATGAAGATGGAGTCAGCAGTGGAGGCTCAGCAGGGGGTGGAGACCGCTGTGACTGAGACGGAGAGCCAGCAGATCACCCCAGCACAGATCGCTACTTTGGCACAGGTAACAGAGGATGTTAACATCACTGCTTCCAGTCAGTGCAGGTTTTGCAAGTTTGTCTTAGTTTATTCAGAGGAAATCTTGCCGAAAACATATGTATACTCAGCAAAGTGAGGTATTGATAAAGTATCTTTTTCATTGCTGTTGAGGTTCAGGAAGTGCATTTGGTTAACAATTTTGAATGCATCAAATGTCGTGTTAAAGTGCACATACCAGACAGTACAGCAATCACATTGCTCTTAATTTCAGGTATCCATGACAACGGGCCACGCCTCAGCAACAGGTCCCACGGTAACGCTGGTACAGCTTCCCAATGGACAGACAGTTCAGGTCCACGGTGTCATCCAGGCTGCGCAGCCATCTGTTATTCAGTCTCCACAGGTCCAGGCTGTACAGGTGACATACTGTTCTAGTTTTAGATGTTTCATATTTAGCCACAATATTCAAAAGGTGAGGTCAGTAAGTTTGTTTAATGCATTTCTGTCTGGTTTGTTTATTTGTTCCAGATCTCTACCATAGCAGAAAGTGAGGACTCACAGGAGTCAGTAGACAGTGTGACTGACTCTCAGAAGCGCAGAGAGATTCTGTCACGACGCCCCTCATACAGGTAATGAGTGTGTGTGTGTGTGTGTGTGTGTGTGTGTGTGTGTGTGTGTGTGTGTGTGTGTGTGATGATCATGATGTGTTGTAATCAAACAATAAAAATTTTAAAGGTCATCTCACCGTACAAGTTGACACTTTTTGAGTTTGTTATATACATTTTTAAAGGATGATAGCCTGCGTCTGTGAGTATTTTAGTATAATTAATAGTACAATTGGAATACAAGACGATGAAAATTGCATTTTGTAGGTGTAGTTTTGTGCTTTTTTGTAGTATCATAGCAAACATATTAGTAATTGTTTGTTGTATTTATGTGAGATGCACCAAATTTTAATTTTATTGGATCTTTTGAAAAGTTAATTGTGATTTTTTTTCTACCTAAGAAATATAACTGAGAGCATACACAAACATTTTTTTGAGTCTTCTTTTATGCAAAATTAAATTGCATGTTTATAATTCTTTAAGACTTCTTTAAGTCTCTCACTCTGTATTTGTGTGTGGCTGTGCACCAGCACTGTTGAATATGGCAGTGACGCTCACTGCCAGGATGAGAAATGATTTCAGTTACCAGCTGATCAATCAGTGTATCTTTATATCTGAGTATCTAAAAATCTAGTGTCTAAAATCTGGGGATGAAAATGAGTTTGAACCAATGTCTGCTGTGTCTGCTGGCTTTTTTCAGTGTAAACCAAAAATAATAAGGGTGTGTGGGGCATGGAAGTGGTCATCAGGTGACGCTAAAACTGATGCAGTGATTTCACATGAGTAAATGTGAAACCCAACTTCCAAGGCAACCTCCGCTCATGATGTCACACTAACCCCAACCAACAGGTGTTATGAGTAACTTCCAATGTTGTTTGTCTTAAAAGGAAAATCCTGAATGACCTTTCATCGGACGCACCGGCTGTCCCTCGTATCGAGGAGGAAAAAGCTGAGGAGGATTCATCTGCTGCTGCTGCCACACCAGCAATCACCACAGTTACTGTCCCCACGCCCATCTACCAAACCAGCAGCGGTCAATACAGTAGGTGACAGCTGGCTCAGTGGAGCAGGAGTGGTGAAGTCTGCTTGTTACACACTGTTCAAACATTACAGGTTGTGTCACAATTAAGGATGGGTTTTGTTAGGACTGTATTAATTCTATCACTCTCATCAATACTTCTCATCTATCTATCTATTTATCTATCTATCTATCTATCTATCTATCTATCTATCTATCTATCTATATTTATTTTAAGGATTTGTTCCCAATAGGACTAGAATTCATTTGTGTTTCAAATATAACAAAATGTTTTTAAAGGAGCAATACCTGTTTACAAGAGCAAAGTCAACTAAACAAATAATATTCCTGACATCAGTCACTATTGTTCATCCTGTCCTCTGCTGTCCTCCCTCTGCTGCTAATGTAGACCGGTATCAGACCAATATTGGCCAAAATCACAGGATCAGGTATCAGTTAAAAAAGTATAATCCAATACAATCCATTAGCCTAAACTTTCATGCAAATGCTTAAGTAAACTTTGAGCTACATTCATGATTCAGGAACCTTTTTTGCCATTGTGCAGGCATGATGAAATTGCAGTTGTGTCATCCTTGTATTCACACATACCTAGAGAGAATAAGTAGACAGGAGTGAAAGATCTATGTGATAGAAGTTACGGAAAGTACAAAAATAAGCAATAATACACAAGTAAATACTTGTAGTACAACTGTACAAGTAGTGAGGTGCAAAAGCATTCAGCAGTAAACACAGTATAAGAGGCAGTGCTGGTCCGTTGGGGATGAGATTATGTGTGGTTAGTGAGGAGATATTGCACATAGTGGTTTTAAAGTGAAATGTAAGTAAATGTATGTAACAGTACATCAGTCTTGTCAGACTGAGGAGAAGTTTGAGTTCAATAACAACAACAACATGCTGTAAAGAGAGATGTGTCACGAGTAACACAGATGAGCAGCATGTGTCATGTGGGCAGCAGCTAGGACATGAGTGAGACCTGTCAGCAGCGTTGTCGTCATGTCAGCTGTGTGGAGTTATTTTAAGTTCAAGAAAAAGCACAACAGCCGAGTGCAATTTATGCAGTTTATTTAAAGCGACTGCAAGGAGTTTTTTACTGGTTATGAAACAGTCAATTTATTACTGAAAAGAGACCATCTGCGACAAGATCTTTCTGGATAGTTGTTCTTAATGCGTGCCACTGGGTCAGATTCTCCTTGAAATCAGATGAAATGAGCCTGTGTTTACATTTTCCTAGAAATGTTACAGTGAGTAGTATATTAGTTGATTAAAAAGAAGATGGATGAGATTTTTATTTAGATAATCTTGTTTTTTGACATAATTTCTGGTTATTTAGCTGGAAATGCTACCACTTTTGTCCAAAACCCTTAAAGCTCCTTGTAGTAGTTTTAAATTTATTTTTTGAATGTTTGAATGGTGCTGACCAATCAGCAATGCTGCTAAAAGTTCTCTGTGTGAAAAACGTCATGCTGTGAGCTCTGTATGTCTTCCTTCATGGGAATGGCATTTTTTAGATAGCTAAGTCAAGCAAAGTGTGTCCATAAACATGTCTGTTAAACATGACCATACTGTATTAATAGCACAGCTGTTTAAAAGAGGGGAAAGGATGTTATCGGCAGACACCGTAGGTTGTATAATTGAACATGAAAAAGTGGTATTGAGCTTGCGCAAGCTTCTGCCTTGTAGACAAAAATAGAAAATCATATTTTTAAAATCCTAATAGAAATTGTGGTGATGATGAATCTGGGCAGTGATTCAATTTTTTTTATTGAGACAGATATTTTTTCTTCAATGAAGTAGCTAGTTCATTTCTCACCCATTGTCTGAGGAAGTATTTCCGTTAACAATGTATAACTGGGGAACAGATTATTTCTTGGCTGCTCTATCCTGTTGTGGCTTCCTGTCCAAAGTGCAAAGTTAAATATAACCATACTGTAATATGAACAAAACACATTTTAATGTGGTTTCTTTTTCTTTTCTTTGATTTGATTAATTCTCTTCTCCTTGCCATCTGTCCCTCTCACCAAACACACAGTCGCGATCACACAGGGTGGGGCCATTCAGCTGGCTAATAACGGTACAGATGGAGTCCAGGGCCTTCAGACTCTGACGATGACCAATGCAGCAGCAGCCGCCCAGCCAGGAGCCACCATCCTCCAGTACGCACAGACCAGCGACGGCCAGCAGATACTGGTTCCCAGTAATCAGGTGGTGGTCCAAGGTGAGCTTGTGCTGTTTTTCACATCGTCTGTATTAAAGTGCTAGTTTGGATTATTTAAAGTGGGGTTGTATGAGGTACTTATCAATACTCAGTTTATTAACCACAGTAGATGGTGGTGGACACGGCGCCAATTTGAGGAAGAAGCAAGAGTCCAAGCAATGTACTTCTGTTGACAGGGTCAGCAGCAAAAAATATATTAGTCACCTAAAAAATCAATATCAGTTTATATTGTTTTGTTTATATGGACTTTTCTGATGGGAAACTGCTATTGTGTAAGTGAAATATTGGTCTCTCCAAACCAACAAAACTCCATGGGTAATATCAGAAATTTTACCTCCCAGAACACTGGAGTTGCTGATCTCCCACTGCCTTAATCTGTTGATTTGCTTGTGTTATTGTGTGACTTAGGTGTTTTAAAAGGATAGTTCAGGTTCACCGAAGTTACACAATAACACAAACTAACAGACCGTGGCAGCAACTGCGGTTGAGCACGTAATCGTGAAATTTGGCTTATTTAACAGTGGTTTCCCATTGGAAAAGGCTGTCTGATGGTCAGGTATTGCAATGAAAATATTATAAATATAATGTGCACTAAAACTGATATTGATTTCTATTTTAGATAGGCCCTTTTTAAGTAGCTAAAATACCCTTTGTTGCTGAACTTGTCCACCGCAATACATTTCTTAGCCTCTTTGCTGGTATTCCTCTCTCCTCTGAACTCAGGGCGTGTCTACCTGCATCTACTGTAGGTAATACACTGCCTACTGATGAGTACCTCATATAACCCCATTTCAAATAATCTAAACTATCCCTTTAGTGAAGTGTTGTGTAACAAAGCTGAAACCAGTGATAACTGATATTTTGCACCTAGATCCATTACCTTTTAATGTTTATTTTATTATGTGTCTTTCCAGAAAAGCATTTATTTTTCCACATCATTGTAACTTTCTGTTTTTGGTAGCAAAGATAAAACATTTCGCTCATCAAGCCAACGACACATTGGTTCTACAAGTTAAAGTGTCATTATAAAGTTTAACATCCGCTCTCTCCTGACCACACCTCTCAGCTGCCTCCGGTGACGTCCAGGCCTATCAGATCCGAGCTGCCCCTGCCAGCACCATCGCCCCAGGGGTCGTTATGGCCTCATCCCCTGCCCTCCCCACCCAGGGTGCTACCGAGGAGGTCACGCGCAAACGGGAAGTCCGCCTTATGAAGAACAGGTATGAACAGAATGGGAATCTCTGTCTTTGGAAATTTCTGATGCAACAGCAGAGCCCCTGTTGAGACACAAATATTAATTCTGGTGTGTTTGACCTAAATATGTCTCACTGTACAGTCTAACAGGCTAGCCTCAAAGTCAGCCTGGGGTGGGTTCCAAATCCTCCCAAAAAATGAATAAGAAAGACAAACTGTGTCTCATCCTTCCTACAGAGAGGCAGCCCGTGAATGCCGCAGGAAGAAGAAGGAGTATGTTAAGTGTCTGGAGAACCGAGTGGCTGTCCTGGAGAACCAAAACAAGACACTAATTGAAGAACTTAAAGCCCTTAAAGACCTTTACTGCCATAAATCTGAGTAGTTCCTGTCCTGAACACCGAGTTGGGCATAGTAGCATTTCAGTTCTTTTCAAATACTTTGACTGTTTGATTCTGCCTGCCTGGCCTTCCAGTTTGCACACGACGTTTTTTTTTATGAAGTCGCCCTTATCCAGTTCTGCTTATACTACCTTCTCTTCAGTGAGCTGTCAGTATAATACGTTTAAAATACACTACATCTTTCCAGTATCAGTACACTAAAAACACCTGCAATTACAGGTGTATCGATTTCTGTCATCCAGGTGTGATGATAGACATTAGCACTTTAGTGCTAACAGAAACTTTCTGGTCTACAAACATCATTCAAAAGGCAATACAGCTGCTGACAACACTTAATATGTTGCTTCACACACCTCTGACTGTGCGCCTGCCTCTTGTCATAGATTTGGCCAGTACCCATATAATTTATTATAACACGGTACTCTTCAAGGCACTTCCCTGGAATATGTTAGACAATGAGGCTGAGGAAATATAGTACAGTCCTTAAAGGGAAAGTTCACCCCAAATTCAAAAATACATATTTTTACTGTTACCTGTAGTACAATTTGTCCATCTAGATAGTTTTGGTGTGAGCTGGCGAGTTTTGAAGATATCAGCCCTAGAAATGTCTGTCTTCTCTCTAGTATAACGGAGCTAGAAGGCACTCGGGTGCGGTGCTTCAAGCACCAAAAAATACATTTTAAGAACTCAACACCAGTGTCTCGGGATGGACAAATAGTGCTACAGGCAAGGTTTTTCATTTTGGTGTGAACTGTCCCTTTAATTCTTTCAATAACAAGAATGACGTCCCTGTGATTCAAAGCTGTGAAGCTCATATTTAATTGGCTTCATTGGTCCAGCAGTATCGGTCCATTTGTGTTTACAGTGTAAACAATAATGCCCAGCAAGTTTTCCTGAAAGCATCAGCATTGTTGCCATGGTTACTGCAGTACTCCCCTCCAATTAAACAATTTTTCAATTGTGGACCAGAACAATGTTTATGGTGTCCCGGTATGTGATTTTTCAGACATCTGCCAAATAATCAAAGAAGAAAATTTCATTTCCGTGTGACAACAAGATCCAGCTTATAAAAAAACAACATAGATTACAAATGCTATTGAATACACTGAAAATATGATAGTTGCTGATATTGTTGCCTCCTGTATGCTACATTTTAATTTATCCTAAAACAATTTGTACAACAGTCAAGTCCCAGACATTTTTCTATCAGGCAAGTTCAGTCAGTTTCAGTTAAAGGCTTTGAATGAATTGTGAATCTCTACTTGATCCACGTCCAGATGTGACCAACTTTTCACATGTATGGCCACTTGTATAGCAGCCTCTTCTACAACTAATTGGCCACGAACAAGTCATTTTTTCTAAGTGTTTTTAAAGATGCTACAAACTGCCGATCTTGAAAGAAGTGGAACTGCGTTTGCCAGCAGACAGTGGATGGCCACAGTCATTTGGATGTATTGTAATGTGATGTCACTTTTCAGTTCAGTCCTTTTGTTTTTTTGCCTCTTCACAACAGATGGTTGTTAGAGATAATATTAAATTAAGATTTTTAACAGGATGAGGCACCATTTTAAAAAGAGTTTCACAACCTGAGGCCACATTTTTTAAGTTTTTGCCAGCATTCCGATTAGCTATGGTAATATTTTACTCATTAGCTTAAAGGACCAGTATGTAGGATTTAGTGGCATCTAGCAGTGAGCTTGCACATTATTAACACCTCGTCTCACCATCCCTTTTGCGGGAGAAAATACGGTGGCTGAGAAACATGAAACATGAAAGGCCCTATCTAGAGCCACTGTTCGGTTTGTCTGTTTCCGGCTACTGTAGAAACTAGAGATGATACCAATCCAATCCAACATTTGCATATAATACAAGGTAAAATTAATACAAATTATTGTGCTACGATAAATGTACTAGCCTCCTCACTCATAGTGGAAAAATAAACCAATACAAAAAATGACATTTTACAAAATACCATAATGTTCTGAACAAGCACATTACACACTAACAAACAGTAACATTGCATTTTGGAATGTAAAATAGCGAACATTAACTCTCACCGATGCATCACAAAATAATTGTGATAATTATGGATAACAAATGACGTACAAATGACATGTTGGGGGGGGGGGGGGGGCATGAACTTTTCATTGCTTCTGAAGTGGGGCTTGTCAGAAAAAAGTTTGGAAACCACTGTTCTACGGTAGCAAAAACACAATGATTCTTATTTTCAGGTGATTTTACACTAATGAAAACATGCCTATGACTATTAGATTCCATTTCTGTTGTATTTTGCCAACAGATTCTCCCAAATCTTGCACACTGGACTGTTGAGCCCATTCAGGCAGCAACAACAGGGGCCATTTTATCTGAATATGTCAGAAGTGAAAATATGTTTATGATTATACTCAACCTAGTTGTTGCAAAAGAACACTGTAATTACTGTGTTCTGCACACAAGACTTTTTTAAGACAAAGCACAATTCTCCTGAACATTCAGGTGTGTTCATCGTTTGGATAATTGGGGGCTTGTTTATAACTCACCGCTGCTCCTTCGGCTCTCTGTGTTCCCAGATAATGAGATGACAGCGATGTCTAAAAGGATAAAAAGAAGATCCAGGGTGTGCAAAAAAACAACAAAGCGCACATTTATTAAGTTATTCTAACACTAGAGACTTAGATGTTTTCCAAACCAAGTTAATGATAGATTTAAGGTTAAGCATCATCTCATTGTGCCACAGTTAACTGTCAGTTAGTCGTTTTCAGTTTACATGACATTTCATTTTTCAGTGTTTGACAATATTGTGTCTGTTTTGCAATGTATGTTAAATGGTGGTAAAATGTGGATTACATCAACATGTGAGATTGCAGGGCCATTTGTTGAATATGTAGCAGATTGGATTTTTTTGTGAAATCTACAAAAGATATAGGCTACAGTTACTCTAATAATCCATGAAGATATGCGTTGAAAAGAGATCCCTTTTGTGGGACTGTGTGGTTTTTGAGAAGACACCTGTACGTATTTGTCTGTTTATTTTTTATATTACTGTACATAGACTCTACAGCATGTGTAGACCTTGTGTATTTCTGTTCATTTGATATGAAAAATGTTCTTATGGCTTGTAAGAAATCAACTTTGCATATTTGTAACATATCAGTGTATAATAGAAGACGATGTATGTGTAATCATGTAATCCACCAGGCCTACCACAGTCATGGCAGCTAAGTGTATGAGAAATGGCCTTTGCTGGAGATGTTATATTTGGAGTGATGTACTCTGTTTAGGATTGTCAGTGTGTGTTTGTAGAGAAGAACGAGTTTGGGTCCACAACATCAGTTTCATCATTAACTTTTTTTTTTTTTTTTTTTTTAATTTGTAAACTGCACAGCAGAACCCTTGGTGGCTTCACACTCAGCCACGTGTGGTTATGTTCTTAGCTGTAAATACATTTTTATCTCACAAACCTAAGCAGAAATGGCTCCATCAGTGACTGTTTTTTATATCTTCCAATTCATTAAAGGAAAGCACAGTTTTTTCTTTCCACTAGAGTCTCTTTTTTTTGTTTATTTTTTGTACTTTGACTGCATTTATTTTACTATGAAGTTATGTTAGATATTTTATTTTTTACTTACATTGCTTCGACTGTTGAACTACATGTCAGTTAATTAATCTGCAACCCAAGTATCGGTTCATTTCAACTGGAAACTGACCTGAATTCTCTTTTAGCAAAAGTATTTGACAAAATTAAGTTAACTGAAGGTCCACTTAAAGGAGAAATCTAATATATATTACTGGGCCACAATTGTCTTCTCAAGTCTGGAGGAGAGGACAAGGGGAAACAACTTGCTTCAACGATAGATCATATATTAAATAGTATTTGAACCTATTTAATATACAGTCTAATGCTCCAGCTCACTATTTGACTACTGTACTCATTTTTGGAGACACTGTTGCAACATATTGCTCCTTTAATATCTTCTTCCAAAGCTTTAAATCTCACAGTTTTCAACAGATGGAGTTCACTCAGTTGTCATTATGTGACAACATGCCATATGGGTAATAAACATATAAAGGCAAGAAATGGTGAGCCCTTTCTGTGTTCAGAGATGGTTGGTGTGAAACTAGTGAGTGGACCTTGAGTTAACATTATTTTGACTACAAATCTATTTCTGTGTTTCAGGGGGCACCAATAGTGTCTGTAACAGTTAGACTGTGTTCCTTACAATGTGTTTTGTTTCTTTTTGTATTAGTTTTTAAAAGATCATCAGTTCATGGTAGCTTGCCCAGTTTTTATTTTTCTAGTTTAAAACATTTTGATATTGTACAGTATACAGTATGTATTTGTAATGTATAGAGGATTAAAGGGTTGGATCAGCTAAAGAAATCACACAGCACCTCACACTTGGAGTAATAATCTCATATTGACAATTAGCATGTACTGTATCTGTACATGTCATCCCTGTTTAGCCCTACTCCTACCTGTCGCAGTGTGGTTTAGAGAAATCTATGTAGAAACACAACAAATGGCACAAGTAGTCTTTTTGTAATTCATCTGGGGGGATGAAATGAAGTCTGAGTAACCAGAACTTTAACCATGTTGATTTAGATTGTAAAGCGTATTCTAGAGGAGAGGAAACAGTCAGTTTGACAGAATAATCAGTCCAAAGGTGTAAACAAAGTGTGTGGGGCTGGGTGGATAGCACTCTAAACCATCTGATACCAGTGCCATGAGATGAAAACTTTTCTAAGTATATTCTGAAAAAAAAAAAAAAAAAAAAAAAAACATCAATTCACACATCCAGTGCTGGTGCTGAAAAAAATCTAGTTATAATCTTTTTCTGTTGATTTTTATATAGTGAGCTCAACTTTGTGATGTGATTACACAATATCTTTCCAACAAAACCAAAAGTGTTTTAATTTCTGTGCCAGAATAGTTTATACCCATGGGCCTCATTTGTGCATGAAACAATGTGTGTAAAAGCATATATATATAAATATATAATTTCTAGAACAGTAATAATAACATTTTTCTAACTTTTAATGTGATCAGTTTATATATTACCACTTTTACAAGTTATCAATTTAAAATGCCATATTGTATAGTATCTTGTAAAGATGATGTCACCAAATCATGCATTATGTACTGTTTGTTTTAACATTGTCACATTATGAAACTATACCAGCCCATTATTTGAAAGTGCTGTTACTCTGATATTACATCACTCTTTTGTAAACACTTGCTATGTCGCAATAAACTGCTCTTGAAGATTGTTATGTATTTTATTGTTTATTAATCAATTATATGAACAATACATTGATGACAGATAAATAATGAATGATGAAGGAGTAATCTGTAACTCTAAAAGGAATGTATGATTTTAAAAGTTTCCAATTAATCTGTGTTTTATATAATGCATGACTGCATGGCATTTACTGTTCTGTGTTGAGTGTAAGTACAGTGTCATTTAGGTTGTAAGGTATATTTGATTAAAAAAAACAAAAAACAAAAAAACAACCACTTTTAATTAAGTACCATTGAAGAGCTGGGTTACCATTTTTTCTCTTTAATAGACAGTTAAAATACTCCATTACAAGTGAAAGTTGTGCATTCAAAATTATGTCTGGGTAAAAGTACAGAACTATTACCGTTGAAATATATAGTCATACTGTATATATTAAAAGTAAAATACTCACTGTTGAAGAATATCTCCTGCTATGTTTTATTATATTGGAATATTACTGATGCATTCCTGTGTAAGTATTTAAAAGGTGCAACAGGTCATGATGAAGCATGTACATTCTGTTGGGCAGTTAAATATATGGCAATGAATCATATTTTATAAAGTTACCTTATATTTTGTAAGTGAAATCTTTATTTGCAAAGTAACTAGTAACTATACCTGTCAGATGGGCAAATATTATCCCCATAAAGTAGCAGAAAATGAGTCAATGTATTTAGCTGCTTTCTGCCACTGCTCAGTTTTAATTTAAAAAGAATTACATTTACTTAAATGTTGTGCTCATAACTATCCCATTATGAACTTTTGACTGTCTGGTTACTATAAAGATGCTGGCAAACATTTGCAACTGACAAATAAAAGCCAAACATATTTCATATTCTTTTCATGAGAATGGAGATAGTAAAGGGACAGTTCACCCCAACATCAGGAACACATATTTTTCCTCTTATCTGTAGTGATAATTATGCATCTAGGTTGCTTTCATCACATGAACGAGATGGAGATAAAGTTGTCTACCTTCTCTTGAATATAATGAAACTAGATGGCACTCAACTTGTGGTGCTCAAATGGCCAACATAACATTAACACTCATCAACGGAGGCTGTAGAATTGTCAAGGACATGTTCCTACCCTAATCCAGGCACTACCTAATCATCCCTCATAATAATTTTAATCATTTTATAATTTTAAATATAATATAAATCTAATATTTTGTAATTAATTCCTATGCATGCTGTACACTCAGTCAGCTCTCCTCTGGCAGCAGCACAGTTTTGCTCCCTTTCCTTGCATTGTGGGCCTCAGGCAGGAACCTGACAACTTACTATTCTGATGGTAACCCCTTTGATGGCCTGACTGTCAATCAGCATGCAGGAGTGCATCTACTCATGGAGGAGAGGTCACTGCTCAGCCAAGGAAGATGCCATTAATGTTCATCCTGCACTGTGATGAGCACAAGCCCCTCTGCCGTTAAAATGTGCCATTATGTTCAAGACAATGAAGACATCTGTAATCTCTCCTAAACTCTGCAACTCTTTACAGACAAGAGAAAAGAAACTAATTTTTGGTCATGAACTGTTCCTTTAAGAAAACTGTGAAGGTAAAATGCATCCTTGGTCCTGTCTCACTCTCTCAGATTGTTTGAATGAGGAGGGATGCACTGATTGACAGATAAATAGTGCAATAGAGGATGGATTCCTGCTCTCACTGTCAAAAAAGGGTGTGGATCGGTGATGATACAAAAATAGTAGCGTTGTAAATACATTTCATCGGTTTAAATCGTCTCCAACAGACAGGTTCTTCAGCCAATGAGCGCCTTAAAAAGGACCTTGTTTTGATATATCAGCCAATGAGAGTGAACGGGATTCCTATGTGGGCGGGGCTTCAACATATCCGTTCCAAGTAGTGCCGCTCGTGAGCTTCTCAACAGATGGCGGCGGTGGCAGGGAGAACATCCAGCAGATATCTGACGGGGTGGAGGCACTGATGGGGGAGTCTGAGCCAGCTACCAGAGTTGGTTCTCTAATGAGGAGCTGGGGCAAGGCCTGGTCAATTTGACCTCATTGAGAAATTTTTGCCCACAGTCTTGGATTTTTCTCTTTTTACCTCGGTTTTCTGCTGGAGGCCTCAGAATCATCGGGCTTGATTTGGCTAACCTACCGATCCGAGTGCGAGAAGACATCTATGGGATTGTTTGAAAAGTCTCATGAAATGTAACTTAATTGCCAGAATTTGTCGTTTTGAGGTCGTAACATGTTTATTTTGTAGAGTGAATTGTGTTACACGATATAAAAAGTTGAGCTAATGGTGAGTAAAAAAAAGTTAAGGAGAAAAGCTAACTAGTTAGCTAGCATGCTATAATGCTAGTTAGCTACCGAGCAGCGAAACTCTAGCGTGTTGAATGAATGAATGAATGAATTGGCGACCACTTCCATTTAACTGCTTGTTGTTATTACAATAGCACGTCGAATATTATATAGGACGACATATTTTATAGAACAGTGTGACCCCTGTCTGGCTAACTCTTCTCTGCCTGTACTCTAAGTTGCATACCCACAAATGGACAGGAATGCGATTCCCGGGAGTTGGTGGACAGCGGCGATTTAGCACGCCAAGATAGTGTTGTGCTAATACTGCCTATAGCTCGGTAATGTTTCTGAGGCTGGGGGAAGCTAACTTTAGCTAGCTACAAATATTTGCACTACTCGGACTTGGCTGCAATAGTGTGAGGCTTACACCCGGCTTTTGATATGGGGAATACGGTGTCATGCTGCGTCTCTCCCGAGTCGAGCCCCAAACTACCGTCGAGACAACCGGCGGAGCGGCTGGAGGAGTTCCAGACCAGCACCGAAGTGAGCGATGACAACACCGTGCCCTACCTGCAGCATATCAGCGACAGAGAAGTCCCTGATGGTACGTGTCCCCCTGATACGCAATACACTTGTGATAATTAGATAACTGAAACGTGATTTTCCTTTCCTGTATTTGTGCAAAGCAATTTGTTTGTTAATTGTGCATTGGTAGGCTCTATGGTGACCCTTTGCTACAAAACAACATGCATACTGTGCAGTGTATTTAACCTTATACGCTATTATTAGTAGCCCTGTTAATCACGGTAAAGCAGCCTCCGGATCGGAATAAATGGAAGAGAGGAAGTAGTACATAATTATGACAAGAAATCCATTTCTGTCTTTGACAAGTAGGTTTCAAAACCTCAGTTATGAGGTGAGAGGACATCTGGGTGCACTAATGGTCATATAGCAATTAGTGTGTTCCTTAAAATATAGTTTGTTTTTATTTTGTATCATTTTTCAAAAGATCATCAGTTCACGAGAGTGTACCAATTTTATTTTTCTAGTTTAAAGATTATTGATATCGTTCAATATACAGTATATATTTGTAATGTATAGAGGATTAAACAGCAGGATCAGCTAAATAAATCACACATCACCTCATATTTGGAGTAATTTAGAAGGATTTGAATGAATAATCTCGTGTTGACCCACAATGCAATAATATAATGTGGCTGTATATGTTGTACCTGATTTGCTCTGATGCGCTGATTTGAAATCTATGTAGAGATGTAACAAAATGCATGAGTAATTGATTTGTAATGCATTTCAAAGCCTAAAATTAAATCCAACAAACCAGAACTACAACCTTCCTGATTACAAAGCTCATTCTAGAGAAGAGGAGACAATCATTTTGATAGAATCACTATTTGAAGATTACAGAACAATAAGTGCAATGAAGTTGAGGTTGAATAGCACTCAAAACCTTAAGATGCTGGTGCCAGATGAAAACTTTTGTAAGCATATTCTGAAAATAATACAGATTCTAAACTTAACATTTTCAAGGGACACTTAATTTGCATCTTGTTTTTATTTGCTGTGATGAGCATTTTTGACTCACCATGAGCCCCTGCAAAGTATGCCTATCATCATCTTTGGATACTATTTGGAGACCAGGAGCAGATAAACAAATGCAAACATTTGGAAGAGTCCAGCAAGTATGCTATTCTTTGAAGTGTCTTCTTTCATTTGTTACTGGCATTTCCTCATCAAAGGTCATATGATTTCAAAATCTTGGGTTGTAGCATGCTTCTCCATGCATCTCTCATATGCTTCAATAAAACTGGTACCAAGTCTGGCACCAAGCAGAGAGTTATAAGTTTTGTTTGTGGCACAATGACCCTTCTGTCCTTGTATCTAAACCCATGAACTGTCACACCCATATTGTTTGTTGAGAGGGAGGTTCATGTGAATCCTGTCACTGCCACAGTGAAGAAGCTCCCTCATATGACTCCTAAGCAAACACACAATAAGCAAATATCCACTCATGTGCACACACCCACTTACTTTTATCAACACAAGGGACCCCTCTGGATATATGTACACACAAGCAGGGTCAATCTTCACTGTAACAATATCCAACAACTTGATGATATATTATTTCACAACTGCAGAGAAATGTGCACACAGACACTCTCTTAAGCTATTGCCAAGTTACCAGTGTTTATTGCCATCCTGCTGCCAGCAGTGCGCTGATGATGATGATGACATTCTTGGCTCTCTTTAGATGGGCACTGCATCATGTTGATCACACTGGTGTCACATTACCAAGCCAGACACTAACAATAAAAACAAGACCCTCATCTTCTCTGAGCCACATTAACCACTCAGGAATTAGCAATAAAAACAAGGCCTTCATCATTACTGTTATGCCTTTTCCCAACCTCAGTTTTATTTCACTGGCTTCTTGACTGGCTGGGGAACAGGAGAGACTATGCCTCTTAACCAGAACAAACCTGACTGTAACCAGCTCATGTGCCTTTGAAGAAATTGCATCTTGTAATGTGCTACTCAGTGACCTTACTTGCTGTTTGGTCAGCAAATGAACCATGCCTTCAGACAACCCCCCTCAAAGTTTTTTTGCTCATGCTGTGATACAGGCTCCTGATTGGGAAAGCACCTCAGATATTTCTCTGTGATGTAGACCCCAGGTCAGTCTTGTAGTATCAATCTTCAGTTCGCCACTCCTCATTGAGTCCCAGACATGCGTAGTGTTCATTCCATTCATGTTGTTGTGGACAGTAGTGCGAGAGTGCAGTTTGTTGAGACCAGCTGTTGGCAGGGCTAGGGGTCAGAATCTGTTCAACAGTCCTTCCTACATTCCTTGTGTCTCCTCTTGCTGTCCTCACTTCACAAATGCTGCCATCGCCTAATCCCCTGCCCTTTATGTAATGTGCTGTCTGCACAGATCTGGATAAAGAACACAGTTCTCTAAGTCATGTTCGTGTATAAACCAGTGCTGTCTCTGTGTTTGTGTTGCTCGAATTTACAGTTCTGTGAAGTATTTTCATGTCCACAAGTTGTTAGCATACTACAGTAGCTAGCAGTAAGTCTACATTTCAAACTCATACTGTACATTGCCTTCAGTTACACCTGGGCAATAGAACAATATTGGTACCTTGGTACCTTACCTTCAGTATAGTTTCCAAAAATAAAACTGTGCCAAAAGCTACTTATAGCCTTATTTAATGGTAATATAATGCTTGATGACTTCAATGTATATTTTGTAGAGAAAAAATAATACATTTATTGCCAACTGGGTGATGGGAATATTGACAAGAAAATCATGCGTCTCTGTTAAACCTTCATTATCTGCTTTTTATCCCAACACTGAGTTATTTGTTAAATGTTCCATGATATCTGAAAACAAGAGGACAAAACACTGGTACTCAGGCAAATTGGGTTTCTAATGAAACTGTCATTATGAGGGTAAAGCCCTGACTTTCAGCAGAATGGGAACAGTGTGTGAATAATAGCCGTTTTAAAAACACCGTCAGTTCACTAGTTAAGATATACATATCTTTGTTGGTGATTGGTGTCAAGTCTTTCGCAGTTTCTAGCCCACAGTCATAACTAGACAATTGATATCGTCTTCCTTGTAATGCTCTGCCAAGTCTCTGCTATAGCCACCTTCCCTTCCTGCTTGTCTCTGAGCCTTTTTATTGTGAGATTGGTTTCTATTATTTCTTAATGATAGATAATGACCATTAACAGAATTATACTTTGCGTCACTTTACACACATTATAGTGTGTGAGTTTGATCAATGTGTCAGCTGATGGCTTCCTGTTTTCTATTTGGCTTCACCACTACCCAGGAGTGAGAGCTCAGCAATGCACAAAGTGCCTTTGTTGGCAGATTGTCTTTATAAAACACTGACGTACACGTTTCGTTTTCTCAGAACTGGCCCTGGAGTCTAACCCGTCGGACCACGCCCGAGCTAGCACCATCTTCCTCAGCAAGTCCCAGACAGACGGTGAGCAATTCTAACATGACACAAATACACACGCACACACACGCACACACGCATATATATGATTCACATTCATTGTCTTTGACAAGCAAACACATGCATTAGTGTTCAATATTATGACGAACATGTTTTCAAAAGCTAATTCTGTTTTAATATTCATGCAGTTGTCTATTCCAAGGCCTTGTTTTTATAGTTGTTGTGATCCTGGCAGTGATGTTATGTTCATTACTTATTTCACTAAAGAGCTTCATTAAGTTTGAACTTAACTGGAGCCACAGGCATCTCTAATAGTCGATAAGTGATTAGAAAAGGTCTTTTCTGTACACGGGCTGCCGTCTTAAATTATCTTTATGTAAACAATCACAGAAACATTTAAAATTTAATACTACACTTGATTCTGACTGTTAACCTGTTTACAAGCTGCAGTGCAGTTTGTACTGAACACTGATTCCTGCTTCTAGTTTGGCTTTGTTGAACATCTCTCTTCCTTTACAGTACGAGACAAGAGGAAAAGCAACCACATAAATCATATCAGTCATGTAAGTGTAAAAATGTGTATGTTGATCATAAATCTGTTTGCTGAACTCATTGTATGTGGGGAGTTCACACTGTAGACTGGCCTGTTCAGGTTTTTGAGGGGTGTTGTATGAATTATTTGTTGGCTTCTGAGTAGATATGTTTGAATTGAATGCCCATATATTTTCAAGAAGTATTTAGTTTTAACTCAGAATTGTATTGCTGTCAGTGTGGAAAAGTCCCTGAAACAATATTAGAGCACTAAAGCTCTTTATTGAAACAGAATGCTGAAAGTTTTGCCAACAATAGAAGCTGTTCCCAATACCCAGTAATAAGATAAGGCTACTACTTCTAGCTCAAATAAGGACAAGGCTAAACCAGAAAACCTTAATCTTATGAATGGCAAAAGTGATAACAAAATATTTTTGTTTGTTTTTCCCTTTTACCAAAGGAATCACAAATTATCTCATTGTATATGACATACGAACATTGGCTTCCAACAGCCTGAACAGCTGCATAGATTTAGTAGATAGTTTCTTCTCGCTCTGGCACAGAAAGGAGGACTTCTCCATTATTCTTAATCCAACCTATAAAATTGTGATTGGCTCGGCTCAAACTGTGGAAACATTTGTCAATGAGCATGACAACAGAACTATTCAGATAAAATGGAATACTTGAGCAAATAGTCAGATGAGTCTAATGCAGCCATCAAGAAGAATTTCTGTCCCTCAATCAGTTCAAGTTGTTGACTGTTTGATTTCGATGTCTCAAGGTGTCTCCTGGTCCACTGTCAAAGAAATACAGCTCATGTTCCACAATCTTCATCGACGACAACACCGTCAGCCAGCCAAACCTCAAAAGCACAATTAAATGGTGAGAATTTCACACATATAGAAACACACAGACAATGCTGTGCTTTCCAAAAGTCGCTCATTCACATGAGAAAATCCTGTTGCATCACATCGTGGTAATCCTAAAGTAATACTTAGTGGATGCATGACTAAACAGATGTTCTTACGCCTAATTTAGGACAGTTCTCTGTAATGACATTATTTTAGCAACTTTAGAAACCTCATTTCATAAGGATTATCTCTGTGTTTAAATGAAGTCTCCCTGCTGAATGTGTGCAAATGTTTTGTCACACCATAAGGTCTGACACACACTCACACACACAGAGCACAGTATTCTCCTACTGAGACTGTTTTCATTGAAGCTTTAAAACACAAAAACTGATTCATGCTATTTGTCTTTCCCTAATTTTTCTGTGTTTCTCCAGTGTCACATTAGCAATATACTACCACATCAAAAACAGGTAGGTGTACATTTTTAATTTGAACTTAATCATGTAATTTGTGGAATATTTTGTTGCTTAAGCTGGTTTATGTGTGAATTATGTTGACAGATGTATTATGTTTTCTTTAGGGACTCAGACAGATCACTGGACATCTTTGATGAGAAGTTGCACCCCTTATCAGTGAGTATGTTGCTGTTTTCACGTATGCACTCTGAGCTACACCCCAAAAATCAGGTTTGGACATCATCCAAATGAGTCCTTTCACACATGCAGCATGCATTAGGAGACTGTCTGAGTCAAACACTCTTAAGCTACACTCCAGCTGATGGAAGAGATGAAGAATGAGAGACATGGAGACCAGCTGACTACAGTCTACATACAGTTGGAGAGACACTCATGGTGTGCTGCAAATTGCAAGACACACAGTTTTATTTTTCTGACTGCAATCTGATATTCTCACATCACTGATGATGAAGAAAGGCATTAAGATGTGAGCTCCAAAAATATTAGACCCATGTAGGCTGATGCTGATCTGCAGATGGTCTGTATGAAAACAAAATGATACAAGCGAGCAGCTGCACATCACACAGTGTCATCAACACACCCACCCACTCGCTCCAGACACTGAGTTATTCTGTACAAACATGTGGCTCTCCCAGACCTATGACAAGGGAGCAGGCATGGTAAAGTATGGGGCAAAAAATGTGGACATTTGTGTTGACACATACAGCTCCTCTGGGTAGTGTGTGGATAATTGCAGGGTTTCAGTGCATGTGTGAAAGGGGTTTCAGTAACTGATTTTTGGCAGAGAGGTTTTTGTTCAGACTGCAAGCAAATCAGATCTGTTTCTCAAATCAGATCTTTAAGACAGGCTGGCCGCACTGTTATTTGCAAGTTGTCAAATTGGATTTGTGTGTCCAGTGAGTGACACAAAAAACACTGTCCACTTTGAGCGGCTAGTGAAACGGTGAGCTTCTACAACCCATACTTCCTGTGGTTTGGTGAAGCAAAGAGCGAATCAATGAAGTATCTATGATGTATCTATAACCATACGTCATACTTGCTTCCCTCTGACATGTGTGTGAACTGTCTGTCCCTTACAGAGAGAGCCAGTGCCAGATGATTACTCCTGTGTAGACCCAGAACACAAACTCATCTACCGCTTTGTCAGAACGCTCTTCAGCGCTGCACAGCTTACTGCAGAATGTGCCATTGTCACTCTGGTAAGTCTGTCTCTTTAAAATGCTGTGGTACACACACCAAATTCTGATTACACCAATACATACATGATACAATACATGTTGATGTTATGGTTGGAATCTTGTTACTCAGTGTGCAGGTACAAAATTAGTTGGGTGCAAAATTGACTCTGCCAAAAATAAAAACTTGGTGTAAAATTTAATAACAGATTTTTAAAACAAATTAAGACAGTCTTTATCAAACCAGACTCCCCAGTCTATGAAATAGTATTATTACTGTGGACCTTAGAAGCCTCTCTCTATCCAAGGTCATTTGTAAAGATGCCTCAGTCTGTGATCTGTTAGACAAAGCTATTCTGACATTTAGCTAGACATTGAAATGACATTCGCTGAAGTGTATGATAGAGAATGCCCTGTAGTTAACAGAGTTCATAGAGCTGAATATTGTGGCATTACTATAAACTAGTCAGTAGAGGGCAGTAAACACCTGCAAACTGTCTTCTCCCAAATAACATGAATGACACTTGACAGGTGAGTGTGTGTTGTGTGTGTGTAATGATCACATAACAGAGACTCTGCATCAGAGATGATTAAAAAGCATTTGAGGCTCTTGGGCTCTTTGAGGATCTCACAGGTTTGATACCAACATATCCTTTTTTATGGTGTAAGAGACTAACAGATTTGTTTTAGAATGCAGCCATGAAAGACAAAACGAATTTCTGTCTGTCCCTTATAGTATATAGGGAATTAGAAGGGTTCAACTGCCAAAACCTTGTCAATTCGAAGGACACTGAGGGTAAATTTTAACATTTAAACCTCCTTCTTCTTGAAGGTGTACTTGGAACGCCTGCTGACCTACGCTGAGCTGGATATCTGCCCCGCCAACTGGAAGCGCATCGTCCTGGGAGCCATCTTGTTGGCTTCCAAAGTCTGGGATGACCAGGCTGTGTGGAATGTCGACTACTGCCAGATCCTTAAAGACATCACTGTGGAGGACATGTGAGTTTGTTTTTATACACACTGGAAATAAGGAACATGGAGATGGAAACAGAATCACTGGTTTCAGTCACTCAACCACGATCATTTCTGAGAGGTAGAAAATTTCACTTTAGATGCTAGGTTCTAAAAATAGAAATTTTATACAGTCGTATTGTTTTTCAGCATTTCATTTATGTATTTTAGATTTGAGTGTGGATTGTTGCAACTGTAGCCTTGTGGAGTTTTTAAACCTTCTCAAAACTTCATGAATATGAACAAAAACACAAACAGGGTTACCTTCTTTTATGGAAGACATGTACCATGTTCCACCTTGGAAGGGTCTCCCAAGGCAGATCTTCCACAAGGAGGAATGAGAGCGATTTTCTTGACATGGTTGACATTTTCAGGAAGTGGCTAACCTGGATTATGTGAACTGTGTTCTCTCTCTGCTGGCGGAAAAGTGACTTTGGACCAGATATAGTTGGATTCTACTACTCTGGAACCAAACTGAATATTGTCCCGTCTTCTGATTCTGTAGGATTGATAATAGGGTTAGGCGGTGTCTACCTAATCGGCATATGAAAATGTCTAGAATGAAACATCACTGAAGGATGATTTAAAGTTTAAAAGGGTGTTTGTCTCCACACTACATTTCTGTAATTTGTGTTCAGCCCCTGAAGCTTGAAACAGAGCTAACTGGCTAGCTATTCTGAGGAAGATAAGAAAACAATGGCACGATTGAAAGAAGCATAGTAACAGCAACACCACTGCCACCAATGTAACAGAGTGCCTTGGGTTCACCTAACTGGGCAGGTTTACTAAGAAAATGATAAATGGGACATAGCCCAGTCTTAGTGCAATGACCAGCAGCAATACACAAAATCACACAAGGGGCAGCATTGTGCAAGTGTTTGTTTCAGTATAAGAAAGAAAAAAACAGCGTAATGAAGGGTCTTCTTTACGACAGTATTGAGAGATCTCTGTTTAAAAATGGAGTTACTTTTGTACTTGGTTGTTCTCATGGGAGGGTGACAAAGTTGTGTCTGGAATGGGGGAAAAAAAGAGCTAGAGAGAGATGTTTAAACCTTGGCTCCTTTCTCACCTCTATACAGTTGTCCAATCACAGCATGAGGTGGGTGTGAATGATGCATTGTGAATTCCAGAAAGTTACAGAAATAGTTCAAGCTCAAGTATCTTAGGGTCTGATGAGAACATGATATCGCAGATGCAGATTTTTGTGTGCAGTGTTTTTGCTCACCCTTGAGGGAATCCCAACAGAACTCTTGAGTAGGACCACTGCTTTCTCGTGTTGAAACAGTACCAGCTTAGATGTTTCTGTGGCTGCTCAGGAGGTCTCCTGGACATCCCATGTTGGCATATTGTCACCGTCATTGGATACTGTACATTTGCTACAAGATTGATAACGATACTGCGCACCTTTGCCTCCACTCAGCTGTATTCATCATCTTATAACATAATATCTTAGTACTGCCAAAGCCTAATTCAAATTCATCTCCAGATTTGGGTGCCATTGGTATTTGGGTTTCTGAGCTGCAGCCTCCATGTTTTTCTACATCTTAACCAGTATAACAGGGTTTTGCCACAACATGTTAATAAAAACATGCTAATAAAAAAAATTAACATCAAAGATGCACTCAAAGCAGGGCTGGGATGGATGGAAGCTGCAGCATCTCTGCTGTCTCTTGGGCTGTAAGCCAGTGAAGAGGCCAGAGGCTGCACTTGGAGCACCCAGGTTTTATTTCCTACAATTGCTTTTCCTGTGTGTGTGTATGTGTGTGTGTGTATGAAAGAGATTGAGAGTGCCTCCTAGCTTTTTGTGATTTGGAAAGGTGCGTTCATTGCCTGCATGCGTGTTCTCGGTCGACAAACCCCCATCTCTCTCCTCTCATATATGTCTGACCTACACTCTCTCTGCCCTGTTTTCATTGCTACCATTGAAGTGTCTTTGTGAGTGCGGTCAGGTCTGGATGGAGGGATGGGAAGAAGTGTAGAGAGAGAAATAGAGAGAGACAGACAGAGAGAAATGCAGGGGAGGGTCTCAAGTGCTCTCACTGCTTCTACATAATGGCCCTGGCTCTCGCCCACTCCATTAGTTGCCCTGGGAGACCAGACATCACACACACACTCACACTCACTCTCACCACCTTTGCTGACCAACAAAGCATCCTAGATGCTGTCTCCTTGGCGACCACCTCCCTTAGCTTTTCTCATGGCTGTGATGATGATGAGGAGGAGGAAGGATGATGGAGGCTGTAGCTTCAGAAAGATGAACTGATACTGATACATCTCTGATTACCTGCGTGTGTGTGTGTGTGTGTGTGTGTGTGTGTGTGTGTGTGTGTGTGTGTGTGTGTGTGTGTGTGTGTGTGTGTGTGTGTGTGTGTGTGTGTGTGTGTGAGAGAGAGAGATCTCTGGATCAGGAGGAGATTTGATTCCATCTCCATGAGCACTTTTGAACATTTTGAAAGTCACAGTGAGTGCACAAATTGGTGATGTACAAGTCTGTAAGATTTGCCTTCTGTTGCTGCTGCCGACTTTGACCAGTTCTTTAGGAAAATCATATCACTTGTACTGATTATCAATATTATTGAGCAAGGCAGATGAAAGGAGGACATTTTACTTAGCCTGATCAACTTCCCAAAAAATGTCGCTTGAGTGCCATCACAAGAGCCAACTGCATCTTCCTTGTAGTGTTGGGCTATATGTTCAATTTTTCCAAACAATCATCGTCAGCCCATCAGTTGGCAATTGGTGATATCTTCATCCCACCTCCTTTCGAGTCCCAGCTGGGAAATGTGTGCAAGCTGTGAATTTACTACGTTACACATGCTGCATACATTTCCCTGTGTCCAGTAAACAAAATAAACCTGTATAGTGGCAAGAAATTGATTATTTTCACACTTACTTTCCTTTTTAAATGGAGAAATACAACCGTGCACCTTCTGAATACAAGTTTCTCTCTTTCACCAAACCAAGACGAGCTTAATTGGCTTGTTAACTCCTTGGAAAACACACTTCATCCAAACTCGACAGAAAACACTTGTAACTCACCAAAAAGGCTGCCGTTAACTCCTAACTTTGGGGCCCCCCTCATAAAAGCTTTAGGTAGCTTATTTGTTGTGTCCCATTCATGCATCTTTATTTGTGGTGTATTTGTTAAATTGCCTATACATTATTTTTGATGCATGAATAAATCATCCGAAGTTGAACTCCGGAGTCTTGCCGATGCTTGCATGAAACACATATGCTGAGGCAAGTCAGTAATCGCAAACCTGATGACCACAGTGTATCCTGTTTCAAAAACCATGCAGCTGTTCCCTGTGTTCTCCAGTGCATTTGCTCTTCAACAGAAGAACAAGATTGATCTGGGCTTGAAGCACCACATCAACATGGATTGTTTAAGGCGTTATGACAACTGCTAATAAATAATTTGTATATGGGCAAGTAAAAAAAATGTTAACATATTTACAGTGGCTTTTCTGGATGAAAAATAAATGACTTTGCATAACTTTTATTTGTTTTCATTTTTCCAGTAAACATAAACAGAAGAAAAACATGATTGTTTAAGTAATTGTCATAAGTTAGGATTTTCCAGAAGAATAAAACTTTGCGTTTTATGCATTTGCTGTCCTTTGAGTATGTAGCAAAAGAAATCCAGGTTAGATGTCATTTAACTGAGCGAGGATAATAAAGCAAGATTTGAATTTTGTAGTTTGCTTTGGAAACACACTGTGTGTCTGATATTTCTGTACTGGGTCTTGGACTTTTATCCTCTGTTCCTCTATTGCACTGTTGCGCTCAGTAGTTTGCAACAGAAAAGAGCTATCAGCTTCAATTTTGGAGTAGTGTTAAGACTCTGCTTGGAAGTTTTGACTGTCTGGAATAACCCTCAGGTGTCTTTCCATCCTCCAGGAATGAGATGGAGCGCCACTTCCTGGAACTTCTCCAGTTTAATATCAATGTGCCAGCCAGTGTCTATGCCAAGTACTACTTTGATCTGCGGCAGCTGGCTGATGACAACAACCTCAGCTTCCCTCTGGAACCTCTCAACAACCAACGCGCCCAGAAGCTAGAGGTGAGCTGCCCTCCTCAGACCTCAACTAGTAATTTCAGGTTGTCTCATTACGATGCGTCCGCAGTATTTCCTCTCTGCTCTGCAGCAAACAGGCTGCACCCTTGTTGTACCACCTCTGACCTCAGATTAGAAGCTGTCTTGGTGAAGCTGGTGGCTAAACAATGCCTGTTTGTTTTAGCACCTGTTTGCATGAGTTGAATGTTGATTTTGTGCTGTTTGACCAGGGTGAACAGAACTAGGTCTTGTTTTGAGGTCTCATTGATTACTACAAACAATGAATTTGTACTAGATTTGTACTATTGTAGAGGAGTGGAGAAAAAAAAACATCTCAGGAATTCCCAGTTTCACTGCTGGTGACACGAAAAGTAAAGAGCAACAAGAGCTAACTGGTCATTTCATTTCTGGTCAAGAACTTTTTCGTTGAGAAATTTTCACTAACTGCGTTTGTTTGTCCATCCAGGCCATTTCAAGACTATGTGAGGACAAATACAAGGACCTGAGTCGAGCAGCAATGAGACGATCCTTCAGTGCAGACAACCTGATAGGTATACGACACTCCAACGCTGTGCTTTCATAGGTCAGACTGTTGCCGTCTGATTTCCAAAGCCCAGCTGACCCACAGCCAGCCCCGGACAAACACAGTCACCTCAAAGGGTCAACGCAGCAGCCGCATCGGGCAGGATTCAAGCCTGAAACGCTGCTGTATGACCTGCCAAACAGTTATTTGCATTATGGCTGCGGAGCTGCGCAGTGTCAAATCAAACTTGAAATTGAGGTGTTTACCTAAAACTTCGCCACACAACTTTTGTTTTTACAAATCTTTTATTTATTTCTTACTTGTCCCTCATTTCCAGGAGAAAACATAAAGTTGGAATGGCTCCACTGCAGTTATAACTGAGGGGTAGACTTTGGATTGTCGTAAAGTTTTTGCAAGAAGATAAGGTTGGCTGTCACCAAATCCCATGAAAAGACCAGAACCAAGAATGTGTTAGTCCGTCTTTGTGTCCTTTTTGACTTTGATACACTCTTAGCTTCCAGGCCATGGCATACTTGACATAGTGGAACTTTCATATTGTGTTAATTTTTGAGCCCCCTGTGGACAAAAGTGGTCATGTTTCTACCACAATAACCACAAAATATAGTGTAAAAAATGATATTATCTGTAGAAAAATCTCCTCCTGTTTCCTTAAACTGGCAAATATACAGCTCACTGTAATTTTGCCTGTGAAAAACAAAAACACAGGCTCTTTGCTCTGCATGCTGCAAATGATTTTGTCTGATTTAAAGGCGATTCTGCTGCAGTGGCTGGCATTAACAATAACTATATAGTAACAGCCAGTCTGCTCGCTGATTGTCTACTTATGTAGGTCATATAGAGGAATCAGTATTAAATTGAGACTGTTTCATAACCAGTTATAAACTCACAATATATTTAAATATTTAATATGGATCACACATTATATCATATATACAGTGTAATTTAAAAAAATCTTCTTAAAACACCCGGCACTTTAGTTTTTAGCAAACTTGAACTCAAGCATGAGGAAATAGTGCCTTTGTTTGGGACTATTTGTAGTGTTTGATTAATCCATTGGTGCTTGTAGTTAAGGCTGAACAACTGATCAAAATATTATCCTAATCACAATATGGCCAAGTGCAATATCCAAATTGCGGGAGCTGCAATTTGTTTTTATAAAGATTAAATGTGTCACAACATACCATTATAAATGAAGCATTGTGGTGCTACAGAGACCTTCTCCCCGGCCTATAAATCATGCTTGTTTAATACAGACCCTAACAAAAATTTCATCATTGTTTTTATATATTTTATAAGAAAATGAAAAGCAAAAATGATCATTACCATACCTCACTAAAATCGTGACTCATATCACAATTGCAATATCTGCCAAAATAATTGCAATATGATTTTTTTTTTATTATTCTTTTTTTGCATATCATTCACCCTTACTTCTAGTGAGTTTTTACAGCAGCAGGATGGTATCTGTGGGATCGACTCAAATGACGTACAATAAACTACTACCACAGTGTGCATTTGTTGTGATGAAGAAATATGTCAACCAGTACAACAGTGTGGCTCACTGATGTGTTTTTAATATTTTTTGGACATCAAGGTGCTCTATGACACAGAGAAACAAGATAAATCAGGCTTTGGTACACAGACTTGTTCGTGGGGTAATTTTAATTGTTTGGTTTTGGTCTCTTCATGGGATTTGTTGACAGTAATAAGATAATCACTGGACAAATCATTTACATTTAGACACATCACATAAAATTCAAAAGCTGGTTCTTTATAAATTAGTTAACAGTTAATACAGAAAGTTACTATTGAGAGTGTAAAAAGACTTGTTTACTGTTCATTCCAGTGGTGTTGAATTCTGTTTCAGTAAATTATCTACACATTGTAATTTGAATGCAGCATACAGCATGTCTAAGAAGTATTGAACCATCAGTTTCACCTTTCAGACACACTTCAGGTGGTCAGAAGCGGAGATTTACACAATCTGGAACAGTGCTGTTACTGAGTGGCTCGATATAGCAGTTAGGTTGACATAATGGCAAAATGCCTCAGTATTGTGCCCCTCAAATTCTGCCCTCCTCACCCCGCCTCAAAGAGCCCGTCAGCAGGCTACAAAGCTTGTGCTTGTCCCCAGGCCCCGACCAGAGCTTTTGAACAAACTACATAGATTTTGAGGGGGGAAAAAAGTGACTGATGGATACTCCCCTCCTTTTTGCTTACTATGTAGGCTACTAGCTGTGAAATTTGTTTTTGTTTTTAATTGAAACAAACATTTGCAGATGGAGTATTTTAAATAAACACTAATCATGTAACAAAGAGATGTTGTGGTAATTTCACATTGTGTTGTATGTATGATCTGTGACCTTCAGACGATTGATATGTGTTGTTGTTGTGAGTGTTGGTCTGGCTGTGGTGTTGTAGCACAGAGCTGATTTCAGGCTTCTTTCGAGTGCTGGAAATCCTTGAAAACACTTGAATTTGAATGTAGTGTTGTCAAGGTTTGCAAAGTGCTTGGATTTTGGATTAAGTGCTTGAAACTGTAATTGCATTACTTTCATAATAAATTGTTACTTGACTGAATAGTTCACTTTTTAGTAGAGCTGCATCAATTACCTGTCAACTGTTAATTTAATTGGCAACTATTTTGATAATTGATCAATCATTTTGAGTTATTTTTGAAGAAAATATGTCTGAATAATCTGATTTCAGCTTCTCAATGGGGATGTTTTCTGGTTACTTTCATTGTATTACAGCTAACTGAATGTTTTTGGGATGTGGACAAAACAAGACAAAATGATGATGACCTTTTTACCATTTTCTGACTTTTCATGGACCAAACCAATTGATCAGTTGAAAAAGTGATAGACAGGTTGATCTAAAATAAGTCAGATTTTGGCTCAGCCAGTTTCAGGTCTACTTACAGACAGGTGAGACACATTTTTAAAAATTAAACTTGTTGTTTCCCTTTAATTTGTCACTTGTCTGTAGAATGAATGTAGAACAATTATGGTTCTTCATACTAGAATAACGTCTGATTTAATGTGATGAAAAAGTGAAATTTCATATTTGGTATATGTGTAACACAGCTGTAGGGTTTTGCTGTAGTGTTTGAATTTGTCTTGGAAAACGTGCAGGAACCCTGCGATTTAACCAGTACAGCCAGTAGCCCGTCTAAATCAAAGCTAAATAAGAATTATGATTTAAAATGACCTCTCACTACAACTATGATGTGAAATGAAAGAAAATTAACATTTGGTCAACTCCTGTCTTTGAATATTTTTATTTATTTTTATTTATTTAATTTAAATAAATAATAATATGTCAGTGTCCCATGTGGGCCACACAGTCAGAAAAGTCTAGACATTCCCCTGTATGTGACATCAACTCTGTCAGCTGGCTGTCAGCTCCTTCATAGATAATCCAAAGAGAAGTTTTTATTGTTGAATTCATTAAATATATGTTCGGAAGGATTTATAAAAATGACTTTACGTCAACAAAAACATTTCGTGATACACCTAATGTGTGTTCTTTGTCTTGTAAATAATATACGTTTTATCACAAAACAAATTGCATTATCAACAGAAATTGTAAGTGGGTAACATTATAATGATATTTATTGTGTTTTTTATATATTTATTGTTTGTTATTTATGAGTGTCTAAATTCCAGATGTAACAGATGTAGTGAATCCAGTGTAATTAAGTAAATTACATTTAAGTAAGACTTTGACCTGTCAGTGACGATGTTTCATGAGTGTCTTGGTAGACAAAATAACATGTCAGTAGGTGAATGAATGGTGTTCTGTTGCATTGTATTCTGGTCTGTGAGGTTACTGTCAGTAGAGAGAAGTCCTGTCATCCAGTGGTTTCAAGATGGAGGATGGTGCTACCAGCAAGTGACCACCAGTATGGCATCGTGTCCGCAGGAAGCAGTGGCATATTTCAGGAAAATTGGAGCCTGCATGATGTGAGTAAGACTTTTTTTTTTCTCCAGAAGGACCAGTGTGTAAGCTTCACAAGAGTTTATTGGCAGAATATGGCAGAAATGGAATGAGTAAGTATGAATAAGTTTGTCATTAGTTTAAAATCATCTGAAAATAAGAATTTTGTGTTTCTTACCTGAGATCAGTGGTTCTCAAACTGTGGGGCAAACCCCACTGTTGGGGCATACAGCCACTGCAGGTGGGGTGTGGATGACGAAGATTAGGAGTATAACTATGTTTGAATCAATGTGATTTATGTAGGGTAAAAAAGAGTTTACTGGTGCTATTCCCCTGGCCTTTATTTCACTAAAACTTGCCCCTATCATTGTAAATCTTTTTGGCTTGTGGAGGAGGGTATGCCAGAAATAGGTTGGGAATGATTGCCTAAGAATGAGCATTTATTTCTATAGCTACAGCTGCCCAGAACAGACAAACCAAACGCTGGTTCTAGATGAGGCCTTTTGCTTTTTCACGAGTTTTGCAGCCATCAAAGTTTCTCCTACACACTTGGAAGGGGAGGGTGACATGAGGGGAGGTGAGGTGTTTGCAAACGGCAAGCTCACTGCTAGATGCCACGAAATCCTACACACAGTTTCTTTCGGGAGGAGATTGTAAATGATTTCCATAAATTTGATTTGTTTTATTTAGGTTCCTGAACGGTTAAACTTTCACTATGTGATGATTATAATTGAAAGTCAAGTCAGCTGTTTGTATAATAAACACTATTGGGTGATATATAATATAATATGAGCGCCTGTAGTTCAAATTAGATCAAATAACCGATATATCGGTTAATCAGTATTATCAGCCTGATATTACTCTCTTATCTATCTGTATGTTCTCCTGGGTGCCATATATGAAAACTTTAAGAGATGTTAATGCAGATTGTTTTTATTTCATTTTATTTTTATTTAGAGGCAGAATTTTATGTTTCTTTGATCCATTTTCTTAATTCATGTTTAATAATAGACCATACATTTATTGATCATTATTTGTAATAATTAAAAATAATGGTGAAAGTTTACTGTTTCAGTGCCCTGGTGTATATATCTATTATATTCTGTACGAGGAATATCTGCCTATAAATAAATACCAGAATTTCTTCACTCCCTAATGTCAGTATTTGCGTTGCCCCCAAAAATCCAGACTCCAAAAATGTACATTGACAGACTGATTCCACATCCTTATTCTTGCGCACTTGAACCACTGAAATAGAAAACTGTTGTGCTGCTCACACTAGAAACCTCAATAAAAATGTAAGTAAGTAGCGTTGCATACAAATGTGTCATGCCAGATATACAGAATCACACAGATGTCCATGAGACATGCACCAGTCTCAGAGCAACTCAGTTTAATTCCACAATAAGAATCAAAATCTACAATATTTTTTATATCCTTTGAGGAACTCTATCAATATCAAAGTAGATTTACAGTTCAACAAATAAACCTAAACGTCAGTTTTTACCAACATGTATTCATCATCACTCTTACAGTCACATTCACTCACGCAAATCAGTCTAATAAATTAGAGATATCATCTAGCATGTGGACACACAGTAGTCTAAATAACACAACTGGCCAACAGCACAGTGAAAACAACACAGACCATCACAACAAGGAGGAGAAAGTGGAAAATAATAAACTTTAAATATGGCTGCAAACAAATCATCCACATGAGACCACAGATCCCAGCTGAAAAGATTTTGTTCCGAAACTAAACTGATTCATATTATGTAGTTATATGCAACTCTGTACAGATTTTAGTGACTTTAAAATCATTAAAACCAAAAATACATCAAATTGTCCCAATAGAGTAATGTATAAAAACAATATAATAAGTAAATATGTTTGACTTTCACCACTTTTACACAATAACTTGGGCTCCAACTAAATAATATTTTCATTAACAACTGATCTGCCAATTATTTTCTTGACTCACCGTATAGTCTATAAAATGTCAAAATATTATTAAAAATGCTCATCACATTTTTCCGGAGCCCTAAGAGTCTTCTTGTTTGTCCAATTAACAGTCCAAATCCCAAAGACTCTTCATTTACTGTCATAAATGAGAAAGAAAAGCGGCAAATTGATTAATTTAAGAAGCTGAATCTAGCAAATGTTTGACATTTTTTCTTGAAAAATGACTGAAAGGATTCATCACTTATAAAAATAGTTGGCAACTAATTTTCTTTATATTGACTGGTCAGCTAATTGTGGCAGCTCTCATCTATAAAATGTCACAAATTCTCCTGTCACCTAGATGACATCTGCAGGCTTAACTAGTTTTCTCTAACCAGCAGTCCAAAACTCAAAGATATTCAGTTTACAGTGTCCCTTAAAGTGAGAGACAAGGAAATTCTTACTTTTGAGAAGCTGATTTCTGACACTTTTGCTTGAAATGTTTTAGTAAAAAGTTGTTTTTCAAAACCGTTACCTTCTTAAAGTGAGGTCCAGGGACCTTTAGAGGTCCTTGAATTTGTGTTGGGGAGTCCACCGCAGAACTGTCAAAACAGATTCAATAGTAGATTTCACTGTAACCTATATTTCATGTCCTTTTTTGACTTTTTGGTACAAAATCTTATTCCACTGAGGGTCTATGGTCTATTGTTGGCCAGTGAGGTGTTCCCTGATGAGAACATAAAAGTGAGCAGTTCCACTGTGAACCAGCAGATGGGGGTAAAAGATGGTCAGTTTAATCCTGCAGTTTTGACCTGATCACTGCCCAGTATTTCACACAATATGGACAAAAGCAGTTCGATTTTCAAAGACAGACATCAGTGGCTGTAAGTTTGATGCAACCTAATGACAGATCTTAGAGTTCATAGCGGTATCCATGACAAGGAATTTATTCTTTTTTGTTTGTTTCCCAGGTGACTTCTTGAAATCTACACAAGGACAAATTTTCAGGGCTGAACACCAGAATTCACACTCAAACACTGACACAAAACAGCACATTTATGTCCAAGTTTATACAATTCAAATCAAGATTTGTTTCTCTGGTGTTGTACACTTGTGGCAGTGGCATTGGTTGTTTACATACTAAACATCACACTATACACCTAATTTTCTTTTTTCTTTTTATACAGAAAAATTATACAATATGTACATAAATAAATATGTTTTTCTTCTCAGTGCTCAGGACAAGCAGATATGAGGAAGCATGTGTGATTCCGTCATGGATCCATGCAACTCTGTGGGCTTTGAAGATGTTTTTTTCACTAAAATGTCAAGTTTGGTCAACTGTTTGAGCTCTGCCACGTAGAAAAGCAGTTTAGATTGTTGGAGACAGTGTTCACGAAAGTCGGACCCTCTATTAAATATTCTGTGTTGGATTTTCGTTTTATTTAAATTCCTATTGGCTAGGTTTAATTTTCCCTTTTTACACTCTGAATCTTTTGGTGCATTGTGTTTCATATTGTCACATTTTGTTTTTGTGAGAGCTGTAATTCAGAGCACAATGATGCACAAGCACCTTCTGATGTTTGTCCCCACTCACACAGTGTGTTTGGATACTTCAGTTTATTTCTGATTATCCAGAGAGGTGAGTGTTCAGACTGTATGAACATCAGTCACTGTGCCATCCTCTTCATATATGGGATGGTGCAGCTTTATGGTAGATTCCTGATGTCAGCCCAGTTCCAGTATGTCCAGTTAGAGCAGAACTGGCCTCACTGTACATGGAGGGTGGAGCAGTGGCTTTCTGCAGCCAGCAGGGGCAGCATCGAGCCACAAACCTCCTCCAGGACTCCAGGGTTTTTCCTGACCATATCCAGACTCCTGAGGTGATGCCCACCACTAAGCACATGAAATACTTGAGCATGAAGATGGCGTAGTCCGGGCCCACCCCTGAGCGCTGGCGCTCAGACTGGCAGGAGCAGGCCAAGGCTCGCTCCCAGCCAGGCCGGTAGTATTGCTCATAGACCAGGCAGGCCACCACAATAGTGGCGGGGACGGTGTACAGCACCGTGAAAAGTCCGATGCGTATCATCAGACGCTCCAGTTTGTCTGTCTTGGTTCCACCTTGCTTGATGATGCTCCTGATGCGGAAGAGAGAAACAAAGCCAGCGAGCAGGAAAAGTGAGCCAGTGAAGAGGTAAACCACAAGAGGTGCGAGTACAAATCCTCTCAGATTTTCCAGACTCTGGTTCCCCACGTAGCAGATTCCAGCCACAGGGTCCCCGTCCACCGAGCTGAGAGCCAGGACAACAATGGACTTGACGCTGGGGATGAGCCAGGCAGCAAGGTGAAAATACTGAGAGTATCCTGCGATTGCTTCGCTACCCCACTTCATCCCTGCAGCCAGAAACCAGGTGAAGGACAGCACCACCCACCAGATGGAGCTGGCCATGCCAAAGAAATACACCAGCAAGAAGACGAGAGTGCAGAGAGCGGGGCCGGTGGTGTCATAGAGGATGTACTGCTGGTCGCCACTGACGCTATTGCTGGTGCCACATGCCACTCGCTCATGACCGGCAACCAAGCGGATTATGTACCCTAAAGAGACGAAGAGATAGCAGGCAGCAAGGAAGATGATGGGCCTCTCTGGGTACTTGAAGCGCTCCATATCAATAAGGAAGGTGGCCACAGTGGTCAAGGTGGAGATGAAGCACAGCACTGACCAGAGTCCCACCCAGAAGCTGGTGAAGGCATGTTCGTCGGCTGAGAAGTAGGGCTGGTGGCAGGGCTGGGCGCAGTTAGGGACGGGGCCGGTGTGGACCTGGCTGTACAGAGCATGGGGCTCCCTCTTGATGGGGACCAGGGGTTCTCGACAGTGGCACTCCCGGTTACACTGCGGAGGGCTGGGGGGTCTGGTCCGACCTTTAGGCGTTGGCTTGGGGAAAGGTGGAGCCAGGGTGGTCGTCTCGCTGCTGTTCTGGTCCATGCACAGGATCTCGTCGCCCAGCTGAGGCAGCTGTTCACAGCTCATCCTCTCAGGCCACTCAAAGCCGTACTGACTCATCAGAGGAGAGCAGCCTCGTTTGGCTCGTTCACACACGGAGCGGCAGGGGGGCAGCGGTTTGCGGTAGTCCGGCAGGCAGATGGGGGTGTACATGCTGCACAGGAAGAAGAGCAGATCTGGAGAGCAACGGATCCGTACCAGGGGCCAGAACTGGTGCACCTCCAGCCCCACCTCTTCCTGGGTGTCATGGTTGAACTGGTTGGGCATGTAGGTCAGGTTGTAGCCGATGCCCCTGCACATGGGCACAGTGATGGGCTCACAAACCAGGTCCTTGGAGGCTCCTGACGTGAGATCAGGACACCTGAACAACAGCAGCAGCAGCAGCGGGAACACCGGGCTGCACGGTGTGTACCTCACCATAGACGCCATATAGAAAATAAATTATTTTAAAATGATTAATTTAGAGTCATTAAAACAAGAAAAATAAGAGTGTGGAGGAGGATGAAGCAGCTTCTTTTAATTTATGAGTGCATCTCGGAAACCTGGATGAAAACTTCCTTCTTCTGCTGGATAGATCACGATCAAAACTTCATTCTGCTCCAAGAGGAAAAAAAAAAGCACCTTTCAGCCGCTTAATGATTAAAACAAAACAAGTTGAACTCCTGATGGTACATCCAGTTTGTCCATAAAGGTCCTCTGCTGTCAATCTTTCACCAGAGCTCCTACCAGCATTATGGAGAAAGTTCATCTCCGGTGGTCACGTTCCAATAAATTTAACGACCCTGTAACATTTGTACCAGCCCTGTTTGCTCCCGGCAGGTCGCACACGCCACAAAAAGTCGCATCATGAGGCTCGGTGCAGGAACAGTAATAACTGTCCAGGAAACTGTGAGAAAACAAATTTAACTCTTCAGCAAAACGTCTAAAAGTGTCCGCTTCTCTGCGCCTGGAGCCCGATGTGTAAAATCCACTTGACGTCTCCTGTCGGGTTTATTCCATCAGTGACATGAAAACATTTGTCAGACACATGTTGGCTTCTTTTCAAAGTTTCACAAGTCTCACGTCTTACAGCCTTTGCGGGGAAACAAAATAAAACTCAGCAATAATAATCCGAAGTGTCCATTGAAAGTGAAAAACTTCTCCCGAGTTGTCACGTACAGCAGCAGCGTGCGGCTGCAGCCCTCACTGAGCCCCAGGACGGAATAAAGTCCGTCTGGAGCTGCAGCACCTCCTCATCACACACACAGGGACTGCTGCGTTCAAGGCCCGTCGGAAATGTTATCATGAGCGCGCAGAGGAGACTTCTTGTGACGCTTATGTGAGAAGGAAAATCAGGGTTTTCTATTAGTTCTTTCAACCCCATTTTATTGAAAAGTGGCTGCATGATTAGATTTACAACGACATCCTACAAACCAAAATTAACATATCTGACATGAAAGATGACACATATGTGACCACAAATTATTTACATATGATCAGTTGTGAATTATGATTTATTATACCCTCATTATGAATTATTAGACATCACCAATAAAACAAGTGTATTCTTTATATAAAGCAAATTAATACATTAGGACTACAATTAAAAAGTGAGGAGAAAAATTCAAAAAACATGGAATAGAACAACAAAATTAGGCAATTTATGGCACTTTAAAAGAATAATTTAAAAAAGAGAACAGGACACTGCACAGACACTGGTCCTTACTGCTGCAATTTATTTACTTCATGTGTCTGCAGGAAAATAACCAAATACATTCTCTTCAGTACTGTAAAGGTACAATTTGCATGGTACAATTCAAGTTGTTCAATATACTTTTGATATACTTGAGAATATTATTGTTTCTATATTTATTCTATGTTATATTTAAAATTGTTATTGAGGCATAACGCAATTTATTACATTTTTTGGCAATTAATCAATCAGCCATTTGTTTGAAAGCTATAATGTGTAACATTTCCACATTAGAATATGTAAAAAAAAAAAAAAAAAGACATATGTTATATATGTTGAGTTGTATACTTATAATCGCACGTTTCCAACAATGTTCAAACCAAAGAAATCCGTAATATATTCAAGGTAACAGTGTGTTTCCTACTAGCCCCTTGTTGCCATAACTTCCCAGGAAACACAGGATACATCAAGTGATGATAACAAGTCCCATAATCCAATGCTACTTCATGATATCATCAAACTACATCTTTTGTTATTGTATTAATGCAGTGGTTCCCAAACCTTTTGCCCTTTGCCCCTTCTGAAGCCAAAGAACGTTCATGCCACCACAGCACACAACTACTGTCAATCATTAACAATGAGTAACTGATAAACAACAACAACAAAAAAAAAAAAAACAGTTTAGGTTGAATTTTAATTAAATAAAGGTCTGCATGATAGCGTCAGTGTCGTGTTTGTTTTTATACCCTCATTAAATCATATTCATTCAACTTTGGTTCACTCTTTTTCTTCCTTAGTTATCCACACCCCCCTGCAGTGGGTCTGCACCCCCCAATGGGGGCCCGCCCCCCAGTTTGGGAACCACTGGTTATGTCATAGACCCCTAGCACCATATCTTAGCTAAATGACGTTAAAATGCTATGTGCGCCACCAATTGTATATACAGTAGTAACATAATCATAGCCCCAAAACCAGCCCCTGAAAAACTACTTTTGACACAGTCGATGTAGTGCTTGTCCAACAGTACCTGAACGCATCACGGAGTTGTATTTATGACTTCCTGCATTAGCAGGTAAGAGTTTTCCAGAAGAGCTTGAAGGTATTAGATGATGGATAAGGTCTCCCCACCTCTGACACTTTAACCAAACGACCACACACACACACACACACACACACACACACACACACACACACACACACACACACACACACAGGTGTACACACAACATTGTTTGATTTTTAATTGTGATGGTATATTCAGTTGCATTTGAACTAAGTCACATAACTTTTAACATTTTGTGAACATTCTTTGCTTACCTTTTGCTTAATCTAAAAACTGTAAAAGAAAACTGTATTTCTTAATTTATCATCCAATGTGTCCATTTGACATCATCTCTTTCTTTGTTTTCACTAGTCAAAATTGTAATTATTTATCAGCAATTTAATTCTCACTGGTGGTAATGTTCATTGTAGATCTACATTCATTGACTTCTAGATACCTAAAATTCAATTTGACAAGTCAAAATTAAATTATTGATTTGTCAGATGGGGATTGTTTTTGTAATTTCAGTAGTCTGAAATACAACTGTAACTAGTGAAAATTACATTGGTACTAGTAAAATTATATTTGATATATCTATCATTGCTTTTATAACAAAAAAGGAATTTTCACTAGTCAAAATGTCAATGTTGATATCTTCAACATCTGATAATATCAATATCTGATTTCTACTTGACACAATCCTTATTGATGTAGGTATTTTATTGTAGATATCTGTAATTATTATTACTGATAAAAAAGGATTTACTGATATCAGTAATTAATTTGACTAGTCTAATTTCTACATGCAAAAATTTGTAACGTCAAAATTAGTTTACAGATATATTAGATTAGCATTTTGACTTGTGTACAGTGTCATTTCCACTAGTGAAAATGAAATCACTGCTACTCAGCTCTACTGATCAAATGTTAACAGGGTTTACTCCCTGACTATATAATAGAGCTGAATAATGAATCAAAATAATTGAAAAATCTGTGGTGCTCAGTAACTGATATCATGACTCTGCTCTCTGTCTACACACACACACCACGCCATATCCCACGTCGGACAAAGGTCACAACGCTCTTCAGGGGACAAAGGTCTCAAAGGGTGTGTTTGAGAACGATTTGTCTTGGCTGATATGTTGAGCACACACACACACGTCTGATTTACCTTCGCTCAGGTTACTTTGATAAATAAAGCAAGCAGCGAGAAGTCCATGTGTAAAGCCTGGACAGCATCAATCTCTCGTGTATGCACACACACACACACACACAAACACACTCACATGTGTGATTACTTGTGGTGATTTTCCCAGGTGCCAGGCCTGTTTGACTAAGACTTAAGCAAGAACACAAAGGAGATGTGACCTGCATCCCTTCCTCATCAGGTAACCACAGGATGAACACACACACACACACACACACACACACACACACACACACACACTGGTACCCCTAAGGTTACATTACTTTATTCATGTTAATCTTAAACCTAAAACCAAGTCTGAGCCCTCAAACAGTCATTTTGAAGGATGACCAGAAAAAAAAAATTCCTGGCATCTCATAATCAGAGTCTGTAAGTCAAACATGTCCTCACATAGATAGAAGTACAAGAGCACAAATGCATACACAGTGCTGGGTAAGAAGTAAAAAATCATTTTATTAAACATCAACCACAAAAATGAACAAACTTAACTACTTATAACCAAAATGATTGAGGACAAAATGATCAAACCAAATCTTATTGTAACTCTCACCATCATGTCAAATGGTTTAAGATGGGTTGTAAGGCCAAACATATACTTGCTGTTTAACCATGCGTTTGCATTTGCGTATGCGTAGTGTTAATTTCTGACGACACACACAACCATCGCTCCAAATGGACACGGGATACGCAAGGAAGCCATGAAGCGTAGGGATGCGTAGGGGTGGGTATGCAAACATGTAATTAAAAGCAAGTATATTTCCAGCTTTAGATTTACAGGGGTTTATTTGCAGAATATGGCAGAAATAGATTAGATTATTCGTAAGTATGTTTTCATTAGTGTTCACCTGAAAATGAGAATCGTGTTTTTGGGCCATTTATATCTACAGAGGGCGCGGTCCTCTTCCACGAGCAAGTGGGAATCTTGCTATTTTATCCCAAACCATTAGCCTGGCATCCCCACATGAATTCAAATATTCACAAATGTGAATTAGTCTGGAACCTAATTAATAAGTTAAATTTCAATTTCCAAGGGGCATTATCAATGTGTGCAGGCCAAAATGCCTCTGGATGAAATTGGATAGATCAGTTGGTCAGTTTCCAAGCAGGGCACATAATGGTCACCGCTTGGTTGTGATCATATTACAGCCAAACAGTACACTAAAATATGTTTCTTAAAACCTTTTAGGTCCATTTTTGGTGAAGTGATCTGCCGCTGCAGAGGTCTGGTAAACTCTTTCTAACTTTAAGTTCACGTTCACACTTGTAGTCTTGAGTCCCAACTGACTCTGACTTAAGTGACATCAGTTTAGGTTTGATTTAACAGACAACACACTAGTGTTGTAATCAAGACCACCCAAATTGAGGCCAAGTCATGACTAAGATCAGTGTATTGAGACCAAGACAAGACAAAGACTTCAGGGAGTTGAGACAAAGTCAAGGCCATGGAAAAGGCAGGACGAGAGACAGTCGAGACCAAGCACTGCACTGGAGGGCTCAAGGGGTGGGGCAGGAGGGTCCTGGTGCCCCCATGTTTGAAGAAAATGCAGCAAAAGTGTCCTCTTGTATGGTAGATATAACATGATAAAATGCCGTCTGCGGTGCCCTTCCAGTGGATAAAACACAATCAAGTGGCCTCTAGTGGGCCCTTTCACTGGAGAAAACTTGGTGATGTGCCCTCTACTAGAGAAAACAAATTCTAACCGTAAGAAAAGTCAAGTTATTGATTACATTTGAAGAAGGATTTTTATATCCAATCACAGTAATGATGTTATCAATAAATTAAAGAATGCATGGGCAATTTAGTAATATCCCAGCACTTGTGGTCTGGACTAGACTTGAAATAAAATCCTGAGTCCTCTTTGTCTCAGAACAAGACATGTCTGAGTACAAATGTGGCCATTTCTGAGATCAGACCTTCAAAAAGTGTTCTTGAGACCAACGCCAGTCATAAATGCTACAACTCTACTGCAAAAAGCTCTCTGTTTATACTCAAAAGGCTTTATACAACTTATTTTTTTCTCATATGAAGTAGTACTCCCCTGTAAAGACACTTTGATGTTTATAAGTGGTGTCTTAAAGTTGTGTTCAGATGGGTCGCGAAAAGTTTTAACCTGTACTTGGCTAGCATTTCTGGGTTTTTTCTCTCTTTGTCGTAATGATGTGTCCATCTGCTTTGTGATAACTGGAGCATTTTGATTTTTTTTTAATCATGTTGGTGGTCTTTTCTTTGGTTAAATTGTTACGTCCTTGAGAAAATCTTCATCAAATTTTTATGCCTTTATTTGATACCTGACAGTGAGACAGGTAGGGAACACAGGCAGACAAATCCATGTCTGTTAGTGTCTCCACGTGACTTTCTATTGACTTGATGTAATCTTGCTGCCTCTAAACCTCCCTTTGTGTTCAGTCTGAACACACCTTTAGGCTATTTACTTACAAATGATGTAAACTTCACTACAGAACATTTTTCCAAGGCGTACTGATTGTGTTTTTTCACCCTCCCAGGCAGCCACTTTCATGTCAGCACTGCATGAAAACCAACATGCAGAGACTTGGAGCTTGTTTGAGTGAAGTGATCCATCACTGTGAACAAATATCACGTCTGCTTTTATTGTCAGAGTTGCGTTACTGTTGTGGTGCTCAAACTTTTTTTTTTTTTTACATCAATCTGTATTTACGTCTGGCTCTAACATTAATGTGATAGTGAAACTAACGGCTGCCTGGAAGGGAGGAAAAACACGTTAATAAGCCTAAAAGAGCACTGCATGCCTGGAGAATAACAATAAAGTGACCCACCTGTGATTTATATAATAATAATAAAATAAATAATAATAAAATTATTTCGACCATTTTTTATTGCCATTATTGTCAAGGACAGGACACAACAAGTACAAAGAGTGTCTGACTGTAATTCATGTGCTGCTTCATATGTTTTGCCTAACTTCACCATACAAATGGATATAATAATATGTATAATACTATAATATGTATAATTCAATACACTCAGGGGCTTTGCTGCTACAGCATCATTTGTACCAGCAGCCTATGGTGACTAATGCTAAGACTTGAGCTAGTCATGTAACTGACATTGACATTACCAGTTGTGGCTGCTGCTACATATTTTCTGGATAAACTAATCTCACATCAGGGTCCTTATAGTCACTGTTTTTGAGGTTTCAGTGATATCACATTATCTTTGTCGGCATGTTTGTTTTTCCTGAGCACTTTAAACCCGCAATGACTGATTTTCTTTGGCCACTCGAGGGGAGCAGAAACAGGCTGGAAACACAAGAGACGTATACCTTACAAATCTGATACAGCAAGTATATTAGCAAGCTGCTGATTTACGCATCCAGCAGTTACGGTCGTGTTTCTAATCACCTGATGAATGTAAATTGAATATTAACTCTCCTTTAGCTCTGTTGTTGGTCCCCACCAACATCTGAGTCAAACATCTGGCTCTCTGGTTGTGTAATTCATCACTATGTTCACCAACTAGTCGTTAACTATGTCTGTCTGACACAAAGGCAGTGTGCAGTGAGCTTTTTCACTGTGAGAGTGAGAGAGAGCTAAACTTAGCAAAACGCTAACAAACTGGCTCATATATAATCATCGTTAGTTAGCTAGTCACATCTGACAGGTAATATTAGCGCAACGCAAACTAACTAGCGCTAGTCAGCTATCGTTTTGCTAAGATTAGCTAACTTAAGATGTGATGATTTGTCATTTTTACAGGTTCCTTGGCAACATTTTAACCATTTTCAAAATTTATTTTTCTTATAACATCAACAAGCCTCATCTACAGCTTATGTTAAAACAGGGAAAAGGCAGTGAGAAAGTTGACTGAGTATCTGCAGTACCAGGAAGGTTGTCCAACATGAGCACAAAGTAAAAAGGGGTGGGATTTAGGAAGGGTTAATTGACACTTTGGTAATAATTAACTGTTGCAAAAGGACACCTGCACACTGTCTGACCTGGAATATATCATTTATTTGAGATGTTTTGGTACTAGACCTTCATCAGGAAAAATCTATAATAAACCGTAAAACGTGCATCTTCTGGAAGAGTTTTTGAGCTCTGAGGAGGTGAATGAGAGACCTCGAAGTATGTGAGGTGTTTAACTCTATTGTGGAACAAATTATGAGTGTTTGGAAGCACACTGAATTTACAGATTAATGATGTGGTTATCAAGTTTCTAATGTTTCTAACTTATTATTAAGTTTCTAATGGATGTTTTTTTTATGTTGTTTGTTTGTTTTACAGTAACACTATTCATGTGTCTACTGTGAATCCACTGCTGACGTAAGCTGCTGTCCTCCACGAGGGAGCAAGATCCAAACTTTTCAGAGCCATCTTTCAAGCCAGTGGTCAGTGTTCATTTTGGCATCTGATTTTGATCGATTGATTAGTTTTAGTCGAATTCTCATAATTAGAATTTTGTTAGTTGCTAGTTTTTAAGTCTAAGATGTATGTATACTGTATTTGCGCTTGTTTTAACCATAAAGTGTCACTTGAAGCACTGAATTGTTTATCAGTGCAGAAACTAAACTTCAGATTCTGATTCAGTCCAGAGATATTAGAGCCTTTTTGAAACAACATCTGTTCCTCTGTGGTTTTATTCCTCCTCCCTGTGGGCTCATACAGGTGTCTGCACAAAGCCTCTGTCTTACAAAACACACACGCACACGCACGCACACACACACACACACACACACAAATATTTCTCTCTCTCTGTTGATAACACAGTGACAAATGTTTAATGGTAATTGAATTAACTCATTAATCATTAACTGTTATCAGTTCTATTTGGATTTTAGTTTATTGTTTTGAGTTTTAATTTCTCCGACAAAGGTTCAGCTACAACATATTGACATCAGTGATAAGTGAACTCCAATCAGTCATGTTATGTCCCTCTATATACTGCAGGTATATTTAGATAGGACTGTACTGTGTAACCAAAGATTTCATTACAAAACTTCATTGGCATAAAAAATAGCTATTGATTTAGTTAGATTTGTTCAACATTGATTTGGGGCTTCAAAAATCAGGATAGATGGCAATTTATAAATCTTCTATTTTTCCATTTAAGGCTATAATATATAACATTTCCGATTGACATATTTCTAAAAATGCTAGACATGTTAAATATGTTCTTTTCCAACAATGTGCAAACTCTGAGGAATAAGATGTGTTTCCTGCTAGCCATTGTTAGCTAGTTTCTAGTTGTAACTAGACACGGGATATGTGAGTTTAATCAGCTTTAGCGGTTGTTTAACAATGAACATAACAACAACAATCTCTCGCTATTTCACAACATCATCAAACTACGTCTGTTGTTATCGTTTTAATTTACATATTGTATGTTTATGCCTCTGGTCACGGAGGCATAAAAACTATTTCTCAGGTGATTTGAACCCCAGCCTCCAGGGTGAAAGTCCTGCGTATGACACATTCATCCAACATAACCTCCTTCAACATGGACTGTCACTCTTTAGAGGAGCTGGGTGTAAATAGCCAAATAGCTGTTGCATGACTATTCTCACCCTGGTGCAAATAGATACTCTGTTTTTGTAAATACTCAGAAAATGATACAGAGTTTTGGTTTGCAGCTGATTAAACTGTTTATTTTAGGCTGTTGTGGTTCTGCGGGGGGTTTTTGGTTTCATGACCTCAGTATTTGTAAAGTCCTGGCTCCGGCCCTGCCTGTGAACTTGGAAAAAAACAAATTCATTCTGGTTTTTGCAGCTTCAGTGCCTTCCTGTGTGGACTGCGTTTAAGCCTGATGAGGACTTTGTTTTATGATTAATTGCAATCATAGAAAAACACATTTTAATAAAGACTTGATTAGAAAAAAAAGCAGTGAATCTACCCTTGAACACCGACAAAAGCACACAGACAATCTGCTCGGCTCAAACCTGCTGAAAGCTTGGACGTGGCCAAACGAGCCCCTGAACAACCAGGTCACTGGGAACACTGGGGCCCTGCCAGCTTTTGTGTCAGCTCGCTAAATGTCAGGGGGGCACTGTGAGTGTGTGTGTGTGTGTGTGTGTGTCAAAGCCATACACCCTCCTCTCATGTTGGGAGAGCAGAGGCCCAGTCCTTCACTCCTCTGTGACCGTTGTCCACCTCCCCCCCTCCTCCTCCTCCTCCCTGTCCTGTCTTTTTCTTTCCTCCGTCCTCTTTTTCTCCTTAAACTGTCTTTTGTTTTCATTTTCGTTGGCATTTCTGCTCCGTCGTTGTTCAGGTCCTAAATGAGTCTTGACTGGCCCGCAGGCCATTGGAGAAGCACAAAGGACTTCGTTCTACTCGCTACAGTTGATCCATTGTAGGCGTCCCACAACGCACTAATTGGCGATGACAATTAAGCGCGGTCGACACTCAGCTTCAATTTGCCCGCTGCTCGACATACATCACAGGCAAATGATTCAGCCTCCGAGCTCCCTGCTCTCTCAGACAATATGCATATTCACTCAGGCAGGTCTACATGCACCTTTTTATTCACATCAATCTGTTTTTTTTTTCTCAGCTCAGTTTGACAACCAGCCGCAAACAGACACGTTATCATTTGTCATCTGATATGGAAGTTCATTCTCAACCTCAGTGGTGTGCAAACCCGTCTCAACACAGAGACCATCTAGTGGCTGTTCTGGAGCTTGATATGATAAATTGGTGAATCTGAAATATCTTTTTAAAACACTGAAGTCGCACAAAAACACAATATTTCTCATTAAAGTGAAATTCAGATAAAATCTTAACATTTCTATTCCACTACACACAAGTCCCACAATAACAGGAAGAAACTAACAGATAAAGTCTGCTTTTTAATAATTCCACTTTTCTGCATCCTCCCTCACTGTGTAACCATCTGCCCCAGAATGTTGGTTCAACCAGAGATACATCACATCAGGAAAGTCATGGTACCGTTTCAAGGCCTGTGCCCCTGTGATGGTCTGATTCTTACTTTTTTTTTTTTGTTACAGATCTGTAAATGAAATCAAAGACACAGAATGGATTCAAATCCTTGAGCTGCTGTGTTCAGCATTGCTGGTTGACGTAAAGCAGGAGGCGTTCAGCGAGCGCTGCATGTTCACCACGTCTTGGAGTTTTAACAGTGAATGTTGAGGTAAGCGATTTGCCTTCTTTCAGTTTTGGTAGCAATTTGTCCTCCTTCTGCCCGGGACTGAAATATCTGTAACAACTGACAAAACAGTAACACTGCAGGTTGCATTAGTAGCTGCTTTGGACCTTTTGATCCGAACATAAGATGGAGTTCGCTGTTTTCCTCAGCAGATGGAGTTTGCCGTAGAAGTGTAGATGTTTACAATTAATTTTTTTGTAAGTTCTTTGTTTTCATGGCAATTAGTTGGACATCTGTTGACTGTGTTGTTGTGTTGCTCCTTCACAAAGGACTGCAGGTGTTGTCACATTCATTCTTATGGTGAAAACAGTGGTATAGTAGCATGCAGAGTTGGTATACCCTTAATTTATGCCCCAAGCAAAGGATATAAACATTGACATGTAAAAGTACTCTTGCATATTTAGTTCAAAAATGGGCCATTAATATTTGGAACATTGTCACTTAATATCTGCTGGCTGACTTCAGGGAGGAGTAATGATCATTATGAAACTACGGGCAGATTTTGCTTTCTCACAAACTAAGGGGTGAGACAACTACACAATTATGGATTTTGAGTGAACTATTCCTTTTCCCTTAGTCCATCCACACATGGAAATTTTGTTCACAACTCAAATATATTCAGTTTACTGTCATAGAGGAGTAAAGCAACTAGAAAATAGTCACATTTAGGAGGCTGGAATCAGAGTATTTTGATTTTTTTTCTTTAAGAAAATTACTCAAAGCCGTTAATTGGTTACCATAATAGTTGTCAATTATTTTAATAATCGATTAAAACTTACTCCACATAGATCATGAACACTTGTCTTGCCCTCTCTGGTATGACAGTGAGGTTGACGTACGATTCAGAAGTCAGGGCAGAATCTTTGTATATATGTCTATGAATACAATAGCAACAATTACCAGCCAGTCAGAGGCAGACTAGTGCAGGTCATGCCTTCGCCATCCTAGTAAAAGTAATTTGCAGCACACCTCTGAATAATGTGCATCAGAGGGGATTTAGGAGTGGCTACACATGATGCCAGTAATAAGCAATAAGTAAGCATTCTGTATACTGGTGTGTACCCTGAAAAAAAGGTTCAAACATTAGTTGAAACTTTTCAAGGCACTACTGCTGCTTAATCCACTTGTCAGTTGTCCATTCACATGCCCATTACATTCACTCATACCTTTGTTCACGTTTATATTTATTATTTCCATTTGTAACTAGAGCTATTAGCTAACCAATGCAAGCCAACACTACTGCATGCAATTCCCTAAATAACTATTTAACCAAAATAAACCAGCACCAAGGAATTTAAAGTCAGCAGAAGGTAAAGAAAGTCGGGGTCAAATGAAGATTTCTCCATGCACGATTCAAACACTTCCACTATTAAGAAGTTTGTCTTTATTGGCATCAGTGGCTAGCGGACAAATTTGAACAAAACCAGACAGGAGGAAAGGCTGATTAAATAAAAAAATCAACTTCCTGTACTTGCATAAGAGTTTGGCTGCGATGAAAACAAACAATGACTTAAAAAAAAATAACTTAAAAAGTGCAAACGAGAGAAGAGTTTCAGTCCAGTTACTCCGTTTAAATACTGTACAATATATTCTTCTCCAAACGCATCAAGTAAAAACATACTGCAATGATCATAATGTGCCTGCGACATAAAGAGCATTTTCAGTCTTGTAATCACAAACACTCCTGCTCTGATCTGACAAGCTGTAAACACAGTTCTTGTCAAAACTGGGTGTTGCCACTACAGTGAACATAAAACTGAATTTAGCATAGAGGTTAACGGGTAAAGCAGCTTTAGAATCATCTGGAAAACAGCTGGAACACATCACAAATCCAGATGGAAATGAAAAAAGGCAAAATTATGGGAAGGTCAGTAAAAAAAAAAAAGGTCAACTAAACACAAACTTCAAAGTTGCGTGAATGAACACACACATACTGCATAAAACAAAGAAATTAATACAAATTTTAAGGTGATCAGATGCACAAATCTACAGGTCAGCTACTGCAGCTACATGGAGGCAAAGTACAGACCTCAGCAGGTAGTAGGGGTCTTTTTTGTTGTTTCTTGTTTTGGTATTTTGTGCACCTAAATTAGAATTTCATGCTCTAGAATAAGCATCAATATACTGTAGCAATAGGTACTATTTGTCCCGAACAGTTTGGTACAGTATTTTGACTTTTGTACGCTGTGTGGACCAATTAACTCCTGACCGGGTGGAAAAACTGAAAAAAAAGATCCCTGAAACCTGCTGGGTTCTGTAGTACAACAAACAAATGAACAGCATAATTAAAAGAAACAGCAAATTAATAGGAAAAAAACAACATTGCACAATCAAAACACATGAAAAATACTTCGAACAAAGGCTTCACAACCTTCTCATTAGTGTTTATGCTGCAGGCACAGTCAGTCAACAATAACTTAAACATTTCATTTTTAATATCACCTGACATGGTCGAAGGTTTGACCTTCAAAATAAAAATGTAATCAACTGGCATCAGTGCACTTTTCCTGTCATATTTTAAACTACACTAGGTTATTTAGTTTCAGTCTACAGTATCCTACATGCTTCATAAACATGAATAACTGTCAGCCTGATCTCTGCTTCTCACAAAAATACATATTCACGAGTAAACCCAGAACTGGGGTTCGTCAGGCAGCTGCTGATTACAGCACCTTATTTTCACATGAATTCCCTTCAAAGTTAACATGTTTTTATGGCTCAAACAAACTGAAAAAAAGAGGATCAAGACAGATGAGCAAAGAATCAACACTGAAATTGTGATGGAATCAGTCAGAACAAACTGAGACTTCAGTTTCTCAGAAAAGAAAACAACCAGCAGGAAGAAATAGCAGCTACATTTCCATCCAAATTATTAGAATATTGAACTTTAAAGCTGCAATCCATGGCATTATTATGACTTTATTATAATATATCACTATATTATGATGATAATATTACTAATACAAAAAACCCCTCTTTGATGGAAGCAAACCCTGCCAGTTTTGGACGCTGTAACAAAATCAGGGAGTGCAGTTTGTGAAGGCAGGATTTAGTTTCTTTCTTTCCTGAAAAGTTTTTATTTCTACAACTGTGTATTAGGGCCACATTAAGGAACTTCTTTTAATTTTGTGAATAAAGACGAAATGTGGAGAACAAAGATGAAATAGTCAAAATGGTTGAAGTCAAAAGGATATTTTAACTTTCTCAAAAATGCGAAATAAATTAAAAAAATGTCCTCTAATTTTTTCCCCTTATGTCCGGCCCTAATATTCTTGTACATATTTCTGATTGGAGCAATACTGTATTATTTTGTAGAAAAAATAACAATTTATTTGATCAAACTATAAATATTAAGTTTGTATGATATTTAAAACCAAAACCAAAAACGGCTCAAACAAAATAAAACCAAAGCCACGTGATTTTAATTTTGGACACACGAATTTGCCTTCAGACAGGATGGAAATGCAGCAGGTGCAGCAGTGTTAAGAAAATGTAAACCAAAAGTGTTTATAGACCTTTATACATGAAAGCAGTGGGTTATAAAGGCCGTCTAGGTTGCATAGAGATACTAAAAGCTAAAGCTGCTATCATGTTCGATAGGTTCTGCATGAATAAAGCACAACAGGAAGTAGAATCACAGAGGAAGAGAGGAGAGAAAAAGGCAACAATGAAAGATTAAGTTACAGTATATTATTGCCCGTTATTTTACACTTAGAGTGAAGTAAATGTGCTCCAAGAGACGGACAGAGTCCCGTTTAAATGAGAAGAACACTGATAAAATGAGTGAAATCAGTCTTTCATTACGCATCTACGAGTTAAACGACTCAGTTCAAGAAAAACAAGAATGAGATCTGATAAAAGAGGGACAGAGAAAAGGGTGGAGGGATTTCTATACTTCAATCACGGCTATTACTTACGACTATTTTATTATTATTGTCATTGTTTGGTAAAACAGGCCAATCTAACATCCAAAGTGAACCCAAACTCTAATCAAACATTCCCTCCTGGAGATTTGAATAGAACTGTAAAACATTTGGATTTTGCTTCGTCACAAACCACAGCAGCTGTGATCAGTTCAGGTTCAGTCAGTTATGGTGGATTTCAGTGGCAATGAAAAACGAAAAAGAAGTGATGCTTCAGTTTACAGTCTGAAGAAAACAAAAAGGAGTGATTTCGCAATTCTGTAATTATGACAACAAAATGATAACTTTACTGAGGCCTTCACTTACAAATATGTTCATTATTGATTAATTTCCTCAACACATGGATTAATTGGTTAATTGATTAATCAGAATTTCAGGGCTGACCAGAACACTTCAGAGCTTCTGCCAATTAACAAATAATTAACGTTCAAATCAATATTCGAACGCTTCAGGATTTTTTGTCTGTTTGTTTTCTAAGAGTGGATGTTGCTGCGGCTGCTTCAAAAAAGAAGCAAAAGAATGGATGAAGAGAAGAAATGGAGCACCTCTATGGTGTTTAATCAGTCTCAAAACCAGCTGACATAAAAAGAACATGTGATACGACCACACAAAACAGTATCTGTGACCAGAAAAGCATCCTTGTCAAGGAGCATTTCTGTTTGCATTTCTGTCTGTCAAATTCATGTTTCAATATGGCTGCTGATCATGATTTGAGTTTTCAATTTAAAAGCTGTTGTTGCACTGAAGGTTAAGCCACCGTTAGACTATCAAGTCTTGATTTGTAGAGATCAACAGATTATTGTTTTTCTGCCCTGATATTTGTCTTTTTAAAGAAGATTTTGAAAATAGAAAAGACAGTCTACATGGTATAATGTGTGACCTAACAGCCAGTAAACTACTCTGTGTTGTGCCTTTCAAGCTGATTCTTGAAATTGAATGCTGCTTTCAATTTTCAATTTTAATATTGAAATTCTAACACCCCTAAAAATAAATGGAGGTAATGGAGATACTGTGTGCATTTACTCACGAGGCAGGAATTTATTTGCTGGAATTCACTTTGATCAGAATCAGTCAGTGACCTGTGGCTGATTTAGTTGATCCACAGATAACATGCAGATTTTTTTTAACCCATCAAGCAGTCGATTGTTTGAAGGTAGAATCTGAGCTGACCGAGATGTTCTTTGTTCGGCTGCAGCCCTGCTCATGTTTGGAACAGAGTGAGCATACAGGTGGATTGTGCTTCTGGAGCGGTTTGAGAGGTTTCATTTGATGCTCTAATACTTTTTCTTTCCTCCATGAAAAAAATTTAAAGGAAAGGTTCAAAATTTTTCAAATCTGTCTTAAAACAATTCTCAAACACACAGATGCACAAAGTCATCCTGTCCATACTGGCCATTAAAAGATTTTCCTTGGCTGGATTCTTGGATACTGGCTGGATATTTTCCAATGTTACAACTTTTATCAGCATTTGCGATCAAACAGAAGATTTACAGCCCGACAGACTAGACTGAACAATCATTTAATATTTGATTTCATTATAACCGACATTACGAGATGTCAACAGCTGCTGTTCTCTGTAAAGTTCTCTGTAAAGTTTTTCCTTAATTAATCATTTAGTCTGTAAACAAAAAACAAAAAAAATCCCATCAAGTATAGATTTTAAGATACTGCTCATCATATACACAAAGCCCTACATGGTCCTGCCCTTTCATACATTTCCCAACATTATTCTTCCACCTCGCGGCCCCTCTGCTCCCTTCACAAATCCAAGGGTGATTGTGCTTTTGCTGTTGGAGCCCTGTCCCTCTGTATACAGCTGTAAATGTAAGTTGCTTATTTTAAGTACCTGTATCTTGTGAACCACTTTATAATTTTGACCAATAGCTCAAAACCAAAACAAAAGTGCCAAATCTTCACATTTAAGAAGCTGGAACCACAGAATATTTTTGCCTTTTCGATGACTGATAAATGTATTGCCAGAATTGTTAATCTGTTGTAATAATTCGTTAATCTAATCATTTTGTCAGTGAACTTGGGAGTGACAGGTGAAAGTTGTTGGTTAGAATAAACCACCAAAATGTTTCAACTGTTATTTTAAGTTTCTCCAGTTTATCAGCTGTGATTTTACACGTTCAACCCCTGGAATAACGAGTAAGTGACGGTAGTGATGTGGTAAAGGGATGAAGATGGCAGAAGACGCCCTGGACGAGTGATGTTTGACTACAAAATATGTCAGTAGTTCAGTCTGTAAAGCCTGGTGCAGCAGTTCTTCAGTTGGTTTTCTCCCTGCTCTTTACAGTAGGACGAAGGGGGGGGGGGCTTATCTCAGGTGTGTGTGTTAGCAGCTGAACACACACAAACACAAACCTGATGATGCGTCAGGCGCTCTGAGCTCATCCTCTGTTGCAAAATTATTCCTGGAGTCACACACAAATCAGAAAAAAACAGGCACTTAGTCCAGCGTCGTGGCCTGGCAGCGCCCTAACTGTTAATGCTTTTGTGCGTGTGTGTGTGTGTGTGTGTGTGTGTGTGTCTCAGGTGTCCTGGTAGGGCAGGTGAAAGCACCCGGGGCTGTCGTCGTCAGGTGACCAGAAGGACGACGGCCTCTTGTGGTGGAGTTCTCGGCGAACGCAGCGAGGACAGGGCTGGGCTTTCTGTCGACACTCGGCGTGGAACACGGCACCGCAGCCGTCACACCTGCAAACACAAAGATGAACACACAGGTCAGTCATCACTTCTTCTGAACAGTTCGTACTTGCGTAAGAAGATGGTAGACACAGTTGTTCATTTCAAGTTAAGTAAAAAAAAAAATATTTGTTGTGTGTACTCACTCTCTTGCTGAGACTTAGATGAGAAGACTGACACACGTTGATGTGTGTCTGTTAAATATGAAGCTGCTGCCAGCAGCCAGTTAGCTTAAGCTAAACACACACTGTACAATTTTAGAAATGTTTGTTCAATTCCAACTCGTACTGTACGAGTAAATCATCTACAATGTAAAACCAAAGCTCACGAATTATGTGTTTAAACTGAATATGTAAAATAGAAAATAAAACAGCCCATCAGCCCCTGTGGACCAATCTGGCTATTGACAGTGGTCAATAAAGATTTGTTTGAAAGCTTCGTGGCAGTTTGTTTTCTGGGAATAACGTTAAGAATGGCAGAAATGTGCCGCCTTGATCATCTGTGCCATTCTGTGGATGGTAAGATGCGAGCAGTACTTGTTCATTTTGCTGAGAGAAACAAAGACAAGCTAACTTTTACTGTCCACATTTTCCAAACACACCACGCCATGTCACCTTTTGCCACTTTGTGCAGGTGCAGTAAGAAAAAAAAGGCAGTGAAGTCAGGGAACTGATGGCTCTGCTTCAGCTGTGTGAGAGCCTGACAGTGGTTGACCAAAGTTTCAGACAGACATTCATCCAAATGTTTGAAGGCTGTTTGAGAGCAGCTGATCGGTCCTCATCACTTCTCTGTACACTGCAGGACAAATGACGCCCTACAAATTTGAAATTCAATAGTCACATAACCCCGCGTAAAACCAGAACTTGATGTTTTTGCGCTTTGGTTTTTGTAAGGTATGATAACGATTAATCGCCGATTAATTCCTCGGTTGTTAAGAATTTGATCAATCGTGTAAAATTTAATTGATCTGCTATCAAATAAAAATCTGAAATACCTGGAAAACGAGTGTGACATGTCTGCCGCAGCACGTCCACAGCAAAGACTGTTAAGAACAGGCATTTATGTGGCGTAATTACATTAAATACCACGTTGTACCAGATTCAGTGCCACACAGGTCAGCAACATGTTGTGTGTTTTTACATTTCAAATCAATAAAATTAATCAATAAAAAGTTGAAACAGTCTTGTTGATTAATTTACTGTAGTACTAGTTAATTCAGCGTTCGCTTACAAACCCTGTATAACCAACTGCATTTCCAATCGGCAAAACTCAATATGCACACAGTGAAGCCGATCACCTGTCCTACTTTAAATCCCCTCAGAAAACATGGCTGGCATGCAACCACAACCGACAAAGACGCTGTCTGTGTAGCAGGTAAAATACTCTGCTCTGCACCACCTACGTGATGTGTCGCGTCTTTCATGGCAATTTTCTTACCTTTGAACAGAGCCAGGTTAGTGGTTTCCCCCAGTCTAACCGGCTTCATATTTACCACACAGATATGAGAGTGGCATCAATCTTGTCATTTAAACCATGGCGAGCATAAATGTGTTTTCCTTTAACACCTCCAAAGTGTCACTTTTGGGAATGAAAAGTACTCTTCATAACAAGGCGCTGCTTCTTTCAACATTCACAAACCGTTCAGAGCTCCCAAAGATCTGTTTTGACTTTGAGAGTAACGTAACATTAGGCCTGTCACAATGACTACTTTTGTTGGATGATATATTGTCCCAGAAAGAGTTGCTTTTACTTATATTATTGTAATTGGACTATTATTATTTAATTTTATTTACAATGCTTTCTAATTTGTTGCATAGATGAACTAACCAATTACAGAGCTAGATAGCAGAGCTTAGCGATGTTTAATTCATCCTCTTCTGTTGATGAAAAGATTTAAATTATTTTGCCAAAACTACAAATATAATACCATAAATTATAAGATGGATTATCTATTAAGTAATGTAGGCTGTTACATCCTGTTATTGCTTATTTCCTGAACCATCAGTCTCTGAGTAACTAAGTCAACAGAGTCCAGCTCAGCCCCAGTAAGTACATTAGATACAGCTGTTATCAGTTAACACTTAACACTTCCTTCGCAAGTCATAAAACACAACTCAACAAGTAAGGTGTGCGTGTGTGTGACTGATAGTCCAGCAGACTGTGTGTCCGTGTCTCAGAGTCTTCTAGGAATCAGTTCTGATCCGTTCTTATCTCTCTGCTGTGTGTCACTCGGAGTTTCGGGGACGAGGACGAGGCTCTGGACTGTGTCAACTGTCCATGTCATGAATAACTGCTCAACAATTTCTCACACACACACACACACACACACAGAGCTCTGTCATGCCATCCAGTGTCATTAACAAGCAGCAGGTTCAGTTCTGTGGCACTTGCTCGCACACACACGTCATCTCTTTGCTTTCTGTCTGTTTCTACATGTTTTGTTCGTGTGTGACCAGGTTCTGAGATTTGTCTTTGATTTAATCATCTGTTTAATCAGTAATTTCACCTCACAGAACACAGGACTGCTGTCTGGATCAGTTAGTTTGTGTTACTCTGTCAATCTGTGTTAGTGAAAAGGATAGTTTGGATTCACTGAAGTCACACAATAACACAAACAAACTAACCAATATAAGTGATGTTAGACTGGCAACACCAGAACTACTTCTCTCTACTAAAGAGAGAGTAGTTTTGAAAGAAAGTAGTTCCTATATGAAAGTGCCCACAATGAGGTCTGTGTATTATCATGAGCGACTATGTCATGATTTCATAAATCAACACGAGATCGTAAAAAGTGAAACTCTTGATGGCACTGAATCAAGTCATGTGCCAAACAGCAATGAATGTGTTTGAGTCTATACACCAGAGTTGCTCAATTTAGAGCCGGTGGGCCACGTTTTCCTGGTGCTCCCTTTGTTTTGGCATACCATGACAAGCTCATGCTTTTATTCTATAAAATCCTCACAGTTATGACTGGGAAGTATAAATTTTGTGTTTTTTGTTTGACTTTTACTGCAATGTACAACACAATTCTGTTAGGCTTTCCTACTTCATTCTATTAAAATGTCTTATCTAACTTATCTGTGATAAGTGGCAGTACAAGGTGTGTAAGATGGGGGCATTTTGTGATGATGTCTTGATTACAAAGGTTGACAGTACAACTGTTCAGCTTAATTTAAAGCACTTTGAGTTGCATGCACTTTCTGTCAGAAAGGTGCCTTTTCTTTTCAATTTACACCCCCAAAACAAAGCATATATCTCTGCAAATTAATAAAATTACTGTTAAGCAAATTAAAGAGCAATGTTTTAATTATTCTGAAACTTTATTTTAGATTTAGAATGTAAATATTTTATGAAACTAATTTTAATTTTTTGATTTTAATTTTGGGCCCCTTATAAGAAAGAATTTGGGCATGTTTGCTATATACTATAGTGTTTGTTCTGCTTTGTTATGTCTATCTGACAATACCTGACAAAGATCTCTGTTAGTTTGAAATGTTGCTCTGTTAAATTAAATTCACCAGCAGCTATCAGTGCAGTGTGCTGATCTTTTAAAGATCTAATAAAATCAAAATCAGTTATACCTATAATTGATGACCAGCCCAGATTTATTTAAGTTAATGTTAACATTTATAGAAAGATTATCTGCGGGGCTGTACCTCTTGGTGGCGTTCTCCTGGAAGGGGTAGATGACCTGTCCGTTGTGGCAGAGCTCACAGATGAAGCCTTTCTCTCGACACAAACTGCAGCTGAAAACGTGCGAGCTGGCAAACTTGATGACCTTGGACAGGAAGGGAGCCAACTTTCCATCAATGACCTGGAGGGTGAGGAGAGAGGAGGAACAGAAGAAAGGACAATGGTGAACAATAACCAATACTTAATAAATTCAATTCACAAGACAGATATCAGACTTCAGTGTAAATGTTGTTGGCACCCTCAACAGTCAGTGATCCGTGGTTTATTAGGTACATTTACACATTAACTCAAACCGTCAGGTTGAATGTAACAGTGCCTTCATACCAACATTAGCTCTGTAGTGGGACTCCACATGTGTCTGCATAAGTGTGGATGAAATATGAGAAACTCAAATGCTAATCAAAGAGTCTAGTTTGAAGGGTTTTTTTAAGCAAATGCCTTAATTACTTCCCTAACCTTCACCAAATGTTTTTTGTGATGCATACAAATCTTGGGTTCCTGCCCCGGCATAAGCAAGAGTGATAGAAGAAAAGTGTCTCAGAGTTCCTCAAACTCTGTCACACAACATGAACAATACTACAGTCTCTCTAGTAAACACAATGCATGGCCAAATGTCAGCAGTCAGATGGGGCTACGAGACTCGTGAATCATACAGTTTACGAACTAGAGATGAAATGTCTTTTATGAAGGCAGCTGTCTGACTGCTAAGAGATTTAAAGATATGACACACAGGCAAAAACTAGTGTCACCTTTAACAGATATGTTTTAATTTAATGTCATGAGAGTTTACACTTTGTTGTGAACACATACAGATTTGTTTGAGACAGTGAGAGCAGAGGCAAAGACCTGAAAATGTTTCAATGTGCAAAAAATCTGAACAGGAGAATTATGCTGCATTCATTTAGTATCAGAATAATGGTGTGTATATATACAAAAACATGGCAGACGAAAGTAAATGTGTTTGTAGACTACTTAGTTATTACAACTCAGGTAAAGCAACAATAATTTAACAATACTTTATAATAATAATAACAATAATAATAATAATAATAATAATTAACAATAATTTATTATTATCTAATAGTTTTGCCCTTACGGAATAAGCGGTTACAGAAATGAATGAATAATAGTTTTAGGGAATGTACTACTGCATGGTAAGGTAAAATAAAAATTATATCACAATTATTTTAACAATTGCAATATGTGTCATGATTAGTGGGTATGATCATTTTTGCATCACAATTTTCCTTTTCACTGAAAAAACTAAAAAAAAAAACTAAAATAAAAATATCATGATAATGATGTGACATTTGTCGTTACCAAACAAATATGTTTTCTTACATCTGGAGAACAAGATTTGTAGGCCAGAGTATCTCTGCAGCACAACTGATGCCAAAGTCAGAAAAATGACTTCCCAAGTCGTGAAATGGGACCGTTTGGGGAACATGTGAATGCACCATTACAAATGATGTTCCTGGCAGTTTTTGATTTTTTTTTTTTTAAAGATAAAAATAGTTTAAAAACAGATTTAAAATGACTACAAGAACGCAGAATCCGCTCATGCTTGGAGGAAAGACGGGAGACAGGACAGGAAACTGAAGGAAGGAAGAAGGAAGACAGTAAATGAGGTGGACAACTTTTAATGGCAACGCTTGGCGAGTTCCCTTAAGAACTGAGGGGGGGTTTGGCAGCAGGGGACTGGAGTTGTATTGTAGTGAATAGACAGTGGATGACTCAGAGACAAACAGCGAAAAGAAAAGCTGTGCAGAATCTTACAGAAATGAAAACTCAATATGGTTGCATCATGTTGATAATACAGACAAAGCTATATGCATAATGAGAGAGTGCATGTGAGACAGAGATGCAGAGTGTAACAGAGAAAAACAGAGTATAAAGTAAGAGAAAGAGTGGTAGAGACACAATATACAAGAGAGATCTTGAGAGAGAGCGAGAGCCTGTATTCAGATACAAGTGGTTCCACCTGGCAGAGCTCTGGACCTCCCAATTATAACCTCCTTCATGCTGTTTGTTACACGACGAGGACAAGAGGAGAAGAGGAGGACATGAGATGGAGAGAGGACGAAGAAACCACACACACACACACACACACACACACTCAAAGAGGAAACATAGCACATTGAGGTATACTGATCCTGTTTACAGTAAATCATAAACCAGGGTCAAAGTCTATTAGACTTTAGACTGAGATTAATGGCCTACACTGAAGGTTTTTTATCCATACTGTGCACTCATGTACAATATATGATTTCAAATTAGCAGTTTCAGACCAACATGAGAGTGATATTTTAGACCAATATCTCACTAAAAAAAGGATCTATTCCAGTCAGTCACTAGACTCGACATTTACAGTAAAACAGTAGTGCAGCCACAGTCTATACATGAGAAAATAAGCCATGTGCTCGTTCAGACCTCGAAATCAGCGCCCAAATTTCTTTAGTAATTCAAATCTGTACAGTGTTATGGTGTCACTGATGGCTCTTTCCCAAGTTGGAGAATCAATCCTTTAATCAGAATTTTGTCAGTTACATAAAGAATGAATGAATCCCCTCATAGCTAGCTACCTACACAAAGGTAATAGGAAAAAATGGCTACAAATATAGAGAAAGGCATGGATAAGACTGGGCTGTACAGTTGTTACTGCACAAATTGTTTTCGGTTTAAACAAACAAGAAATAACTTGTTAACTGGTGAGTTTAAGAGGTGCAGGTAGGCATATGTGGCATATTTCTGAACTCTGGAGAAAGCCAGGCTAGCTACTTCCCCATTTTCAGTCATTATGCTAAGCTAAGCTAACCAGCTCCATGCTTAAAAGTTAAAGTTCTGACCTCTGGACGTGCTATGGAGCTGTCTCTGTATGTGCCGATCCCTGTTTTATCAGTCCTGTGCACACAGGTGATATGATAAATATCACTGCCAACAATTTCACTATTACACTAATGCGCCATCAAAGGCAGGGAAGAGGAAGACTGCAAACTAGTAAACACAGGCACATGGGAGAAGTGAGCCTTCATGGCCGTGTGCCAGAAAGCCTTCGTAACACGTGGTTAACAGTATAGTACAGTGGAGTACAGGCAGTGGAACTGTTTTACACAAGTTTTACACTAAGACTGCAGTCAGATCAGGTGGACGCAGCACCACAGAAACCTCCCAGAGGAGTGGAGGAGAGTGAGCCATGCTACAGTTGGGACTGAGGGCTGCTCCTGTGTCCAGTCAGGAAAATGAAACGGATGAAATGGGCCACGAAAAGGGAAACCAGACACCATCGTGTCACATCCTTCAGAGACCCAAACACTGCACATCAAGTTGTAGCACTTGACAGGAGGATTGTACTCTGAGCTGACAGGAGGCGACACGCAAGACTCTGACAGGACGAGGAGAGGAGGACACCTAGTTTTACATCTGTAATACTTTCTGCACAGTCACTCAGTCACAGTTAATGGATAATGTTTTCCAGATGCTGAACTTTATATGTTGAGATGTCGACCATATTATCATCGTGCTGCTGTCATTTACATAAGACCTGATGCAAATTTAAAAAATGCACTACAGAATTATTTCATGGGTGTATATGTATAAATGTGAATAACTATATATTTCATTGTACAACCCCGCATTGCGCAATGATAATAAATTACCTTGATTCTTTAGGCTTTGAGAAATGATAAGCTGCATTTTTAATACTTTTCTGTCATTTTAAAGACCAAATAATGAACTGATTCATTGAGGAAGTAACAAGCAGACTAACTGATTATGTAAATGGTTGTGGCCTTAAAATTAGCTGAAAAGATGAATGTAGAATCGGTGGAATTTATCATTACATATTGCTAACACATTTCATGAAAGCTTTTTTTTCTGTCTACTGACAGTTTTTGAAGTTGTTTTGTGCTGTTAGTGCACCATGAGATCTAAAAATGTATTAAAAATTGTCTCTACAAATGTTTTATTATAAAGGAAATGTTTTTGGTGTGCTTGTTAGGCCTTAATCATACAGGGAATGTGTTGTTTTACATGAAAACTTCAAAGTGTACCCACAAGTGCCCCTAATTCAATGTTATTCTGTGTATGAGGGAGGGAACGCTTAGTCCAGTCCAGATGATGAATGTTTTCAGGCAGACAGACAGGCAGGTACAGAGAGCAAATATATGGGTCCCCCTCTGCCCAGCACAGCCCACACCAAATCTAAGCAGCCCCGCTTGGTCCGGTCCAGCCCAGTCCACATGACGAATGGCTCTCCTGATGGAGGCTGACAGCCTCAGTAATTAAGGCCCTCTATAATTGGACTGGGCAGAATCAAACGACTGGCAGCACAGCTCTGGTGGCTAACTGGTACTCTGGAGGGACGGTGGGAAAGAAGGAGGGAAGCAGAGAAAGATGGATAGATGCAGAGAGACAGAAGTAAATGGACAGACGAAACGAGGGACGGGCCAATATAAAGAAAATGACTTCTTGTGTGTGTATGAAGCCTGAATGCCAGCCTACATTTTAAATGCAGAATTACTCAAAAAAAGACTGATTTACAAGTGATATTATCATGTTTATTTTTTTAATTCACAAACCCCTTCCTATATTTTCTTAAAATTCCCACATCCATGTCGTTACTGCTTGCTATAAATATCCAGTGACCATTTTAAGTAGCACTGGCCAGCAGGGTCACACTGAGACAATCATTCAGGCTGTAGGAACTTCCAACTTAACACTTTTCATTTCTACACTTGCCCACATCCAACACGGACAATAATGAAGCCAAATATTGATGGCTGTCACTGCTCTGACAGGTGTCCAGGATCAGCTGGGTCGGACTAACTTCTGTCCCGACAGACAGATTTGGTTGACATTAGGGATGGGCCGATGGACAGTGCCATCGTCCATGTCCCGTTTATTATTTTCTTATGATTCCCAGCTAACTTTTTTCCAAGCTTCACAGGCTAAACACAACTAAGTAACCAACGTGGTGCAGAGACGAAGACCTTTTTAGACCCGACACAGGGATGTGTGTCAGACGTGTGCCTGGTTTAGACTCACAAGTCAGTCTCTAAACATTTCACTCAATAGAAACTGAGAACAATTTCCCAGCTTTTGTTGCTAAAACTGGGTGGAAACAATTAGAGAGATTTAAAAAAAAAAAAAAAACCTCCACTCCAGAATCGATCCACAGTCTTTAGGGCAGCCCTTCACTGAGGCGGTGACATGCAGAATTCATCGAGTATTGTTTGTGGTCCAGCATGCCCTTGGGAAAAAATAAGGGGCGTAGGTTTTTTAGTGGCTGTTTTCGCCACAATTAAAGCAACTGTTTTGCATTTAGAAATCCCAAGACGATCAGCAGGGGTTGAGATCTCTGATTGTCTGGTATCACGACATTAGGCGGGGATGTGAGACTTCATCTGCCTCCTCCCTTCACTTGAGTTTTTTTCTCTATTAAATGAGACAGTTGGCGATTGCCATCAGAACGGCAACCCAAACCCCTGCCTCAGAAGTAAAACAAAAACAAACAAAAAAATGATATCATGTATCAGCGATGTCTCACTGTGGACATATATGCCCATTTTGTAGACAACTCCCAACCCTAGTTGACATGTGGTTCTGCAAAATGATTTAACAGTCTTTATGGGGGTCAACACATCCACGAATTGGAGATGTCTTGAGATTATTAACAGGATGAGAAAGAAAAGAACAATATATTTCTCTTACATTTTCTCTAACCTTTAGAATTTATGTCGGTCTGCAAATAGAAGAACGTCATGTATAAATCTACAAATTCATGTACATAAATGCATGGCCTCTTACAGAAAATGGCAGATACTTAAATACTGCAGTGCAAAACATTACAATCAAGTAATTTAACATAATTGAGACACTTCTGCAGTCCGAAGAAGAAGGTGTAGGCTGAAGATACAACTTATAAACACCCTTTTTGACAGCACATCATATTTAGCAATCAACAACAAAACAAACCAAAATAAGCAAATAAGACACTCAAAATAACAACAAAGACAACATACAACACAAAAAACACTTACAAAAAGCAATTTACACTTAC